>NC_043982.1:12802867-12877867 GCF_902150065.1 Myripristis murdjan
TTTCCTTAATGGTCACATTTGTGACATATTATCAAGATAGCATTGTACATCAGTCAGCCTCTGAATTATTTATTTATTTGTTTTAAATATGCACTGACTAGTTTAAAGATGTGTGTGCTGTGTAAATATTGGTTAACAGTGGGTAAGATTTTGCAACAAAAATATTTGGCTAGCTAAGCCTATTGTTTCTGGACTTTGTTCACTTTGACTTTAGTGGCACTTCTTTTGCATGCATCTCTCACTCACTGCTTTCATCCAGGATTAGGCACATTGTGCTCTGCTGTGTTACGGCGACAGGCTTATATGCTCCTTTATCAAGTTTCTGCTGGCAGAGCAGACGGACTTAAAAGTAATTCGGTGCTTCCTGCAGGTCCAGAGGCTCACCCTGTGACGCTTGCTTCTGACCCTCGTATACCTCAGTACCTTAGGAATTCCAGTTCTCCCTCCCACCTCTGATGAGTGGCCATAGTGCTAGCCCACAGCACCAGCCAGGCTATTGGGTGTAATTGTATTAAATGGATTTGATAAATGGATCTGACAAACAAGTGGAAATTGGTTTTTGATATTATATTAAAATTGACCTTCAGGTTTAAGGCCTCAGATTTGTTATTTTGTCAGTTTAGCTGTGCAATAGGGTAAGGTTAGGAGTCCCTCCTCCCTACCACCAACATGTTTAATAAACCAGGGGAGGCGCTCCCTGTCTGTCACTCCCACCACCCATGCAGACACACACACACACACACACACACACACACACACACACACACACACACACACGTCTGTTTGGCTTGCGAATAATTTAATAATCTAATTCATGTACCACTCCTTGCCCCAGCAAATCATATGTTCAACAAAATAATGCTGAGGGATTTCTTGCTTATGAAGGGGAGAAAAAAATGCAAGGCCTGCCCCTGGAATCTTACAACATTCTCTGTGGGTGGGCTACTATGCCGTTATTTATCACTAAGCAGCAATTTTTCTTTTTTTTCCAAATTCTTTTGGCAGGCAGTGCCATTATTTTGATGTTCGATTGGTGCTGTGGCTGTGTGAGAGTGGGTATTGGGTTGGAGCATGCATGCATATTGGCGATCTACTTTCAGAGGGATACAAATTTTGACCACACGCTCCTCTGTTGGAATTAATTTCATTTTTCACTAGGTCCTTATTATTTCCCATATATTGATTCTGATAAATATTGTCAATTTGCTTGTTTTGCTTCTGGCTTGCTTACTTCTGTCTTGCTTACTGCGATAGGCCCATGGATGCTTAAAAATCAATGCCAAAGACACCCATAGCATGTCTTTCAACACAGAGACAACCACTCTGAAAGAGATATGTATTTAGCTCTCAGTTCATGAGCTTAGAACTTGTAATATTTGTTTTGCACTAATATTTGCACTACTTTACACTACTGTGAAGTGATACATAGATAGCAGGTGCTGCTAGAAAAGAAAAGCTAACCAGGGACACTATAAAGCAATGGCCATGGTTGCATCAAAACTGCAAGAGACAAGCATGACTCAACAGTTTTTGTTACATCTTTTAACTGAGGTCTCAGCACAGAGTGGGTATCAGTGTGCTGAGATAGACATGTCATGGCTGTTGCGCGGGCTGACTTTTGGTCTGTCCACTGGCCATATCAGACTGCACTGAGGAGCTGAACATCCAGGCAAGTAAAATGAAAGTAGCTTTATAGTGAAGCAGTTATACAAGATTTTGTTCAAAATTGATTAGTGTGATGGAAAAAGTTGGGAAATAGGGTCCAGTTTGAAAATGTCCCAAGTCCCAGTTTTAGCAATGACAAACATTGTTGTCATTCCTTACAAGACATACCCACCCAGGGCCAAGGATACCTCTGTTTTGCAATCTAATGATTTAATTCACGGCTACTCCTTAGAAAGATTATTGCTCTCATTTAGCTTGTTGCTAGTTATGCATCTTGTATCTCTGACTGCAACAAGACCAGTCCTTGCCTCTCGGATTTCATTTCAACAATCAAGGCTACAAACTCATGTGGCCACTGTCACTCACATCGATGATGACTGATAATACTTTACTGGCCAGGAGATGCGCCGTGTTGAAAACATAGAAATAAACCAGATAAATCATGGTGTCAAAGACCATATTCTGAATTTGGATGATGATTTTCCTGAATTATCAGTGAAAGGAAATTAATTTAAAATGCCACAAAAGAAAAAGATCAAACATATTGCTGGACAACAAACTATTGCAGGTATAGTTTCTGATGCCCCCTCCCTGCCCTTTGCTCAGCTTACCAAGAGTACCTCTACATTGCCTGTGCCTACGTCTAGGCTACTTCTACTTCGACTGAGCCTGATGAGCCAACTGCATATGAGCTGCCACCTTTTGCAGCCTCTGACCGAAAAAAGGGAACCTTTCTTTATCAGTGGCTCACCACATTCAAATGGCTGCTCTTCTCAAAGGAAAATTTCATGTACTGTAACATTTGTACCAACTACAACAACCATAATATAACCATCACTAACATCAAACATGAGTTTAAAACTACAGTTTGTCAAAAAACACAAGTTCTGTTGGGGAGCCACTAACCCTAACCCTGGGACTTGCTAAAATGACCACCTGTGGGTCCCAGGGACGCACTACATTGAAAACCTAGCAGCACCACTGTTTTAGCATGATAATATTGGGTGTTCCCTGGCATATGATGTAGTGGTTGAGAAAGACATGCTGCCTCCATGACTTATGAGTTTCTCTATGTGCAGATGTTTTTTTTGTTTTTTTTATAATAATACAGCGATTTTCTTTTTCTTGAAATTCTGTTTCTCAGGGAGTTTGGGTAAAATTGTATAGGTTTACCTTGGTGCTGCTTCTCTGGATGTGTGTGTGTGTGTGTGTGTGTGTGTGTGTGTGTGTGTGTGTGTGTGTGTAGATGTGACCACTCTCAGAGAAATAGTCAGTTGCACTTTGAAATGGACATGCCAGTGTGCATCTTATGAAGAAGATGATTTGACCTCATATCATCCCTTCTGTCTGTCGAGTGGACAGATTTTGTTGTGGCTACCACTAGGGCTGAGTGATTAATCAATATTACATCAATACTGTGATATGAGACTGGATATCGTGTGGGATTTTGGATATCATAGTATCATGATCTGACATAAGTGTTGTCTTGTTCTGGTTTTAAAGGCTGCAACACAGTAAAGATATGGCATTTTTGAAATGTATCAGTCTGTTGGAGCTGTTCTGTTAGTTGTCTCTGCCTGCTTGGTCATCATACCCACATAACTGATGATTGTTTATCAAAAATCCCTTGTGTTTAAATATCTTGGAAAAACACCAATAATCATCCCTGCAGTATCGTCACAGAATCAATATCGAGGTATTTGGTCAAACATATCGTGATATTTGATTTTGTCCATATTGCCCAACCCTAGCTGCTACCATTTCATTCACAGTATCCGCAAACCCATTCCTTTTTTTGTGAGAATCTCACTGAGAAGATCATTTCAACAACACTGTAAAGCATCCTTTAGGGATATGTTTTTAGTGACTGCTCTGCCTTATAAAGTGGTACAGTGTTTGAGGGAAAAAAAAGGTCCATCTAGCCACTGAGACACATCATATGATCTCTATCCTGAGGCTTCCTTCTTACTATGCAGTCAACAGTCTCAGTGTTAAGAAGCCGGATCTCCTGTGGAGAGCTGAAGTTCAATTTGAATTTAGCCTACTGGGAGTGAATAGCAATCTAACTCACTTAGCTTATTCAGTCACTCGACTATTGTTCCTGCTTCCTTGTCTTCGTGTGCTAAAATGTCAGCACATGTCACAGAGGTTTCCTGTAATGAGGCTGTGCGTACGTTTCACTCATTCATGCTTTGACATGGTTAAGCAAGAGTACTGCTTAAAATTTCTTAAGTAGCCTGCCACCTTAATTACAACCCATAAGCATCACTCATTATCTCTTGGTTTTGCCTAATCTTTCTCCACCTCCACTTTCTCTCACTCTCTGTGTGTGTCTGTCTCTCCCTCGCTCTGTCACACACACACACACTCAGGTGTTGTATTCAAGTCATTACATGCAGACACATACACTGCACCAATGTATGTCAGCTCTTATCAGGCAAGATGACTGAGAAGACAAAGGTAACAAATGGATATAACTAATGGGCTGAGGGACTAAAATGTGCTTTTTTGGATTTCAAAGGTTGGAGAAGCCCTTACAGGCAGAGAGAAGATGTGTATTGTGTGCAGATACCATTTAGGCTTTGCTACTGATATAGCCTGTGTTTGAGAACCACATAGCAGTTTAGTTCAGGTTAGGGAACTGGAAAACTGCTGCCCTCAAAGTGAAACAAATATGGGCCATTTAGATTAATGCCCTCATTTACAGTTAAACAAGGGCAAAGATGAGGAGAGGGAGAGAGTAAAATAGGTGAGAGAGAACAGAGATGAGAGGAGTTGATGACTGTAATACAGTTGCCAAAAGTAAAAGTAAAAAAGAAACATACAAGCACCACTGTCAATCTAATATGAACTTGTTGGTTGCATAAAACACATTCCAAATTTCTAAGTTTTCTACATTTTGTATGTTTTTAGTTTTTAAAGAATTCTTGTGTTTATTGTATTAAAAACAAAAACAATTTCCTCATCTGTTCTCCCAGAAGCATGCTTTAGCAACAAAAATTGAGAGACTGAACAAACTGTTCAGTATCTGGAGTGTCCATTAGGTTTTGCCCAGTATGAGATTTTCATAAGCACTCCAGCATCCATCAAACTATCAGCCCAAAACTGGTAATACCTTGTTTTAGCCACAACAGGGCGTACTATACTTGCTTTTTAATACAATATGTGCAGGGCAAGTTAAAAAGTGTGTAAGACTAAAGTAATTACATCATGATGCTTGGTTGTATGATCTCACACCATGAAAAATAATTTGATTATAAACTTAGTGCTTGTTCTTATCCAACAAAATAGGATAACCGCTATGAAGAAAAATGTATTGTCAACTCAATTTTAACATTCAACAACATTCAACTCACAAGACGGGATGACTGAGGGTACAGTAGATATTGGGTCTATTCAAGTTTAATACAAGATTAATTTGCCAAAATTTAAGTACAGTCTGTGTTTACCAAAAAATAAATAAATAAATAACACCTGTGACCATTATCTATACTATATATCTATACTATAGTAAGGTGCTTTTATCCACTCAAATTGTATATCTCCTAATCTTTTCTCAGTTACAATACTCATACAATTTATTTTATTTAGCCTGGAGATTACTCTTAAAGTGCTCTAAAATTTCCACCCAGTTTACTTTAAAAAGCAACTTTATTCAGTATGTTTAGCTTACAAGAGCATTGCATTTTGTTTGACATGCATATGAAATTAAAATAATTGCATGAAATGAAGACTCTCAAACTGAGTTTTTGAAAATGTCAGAATAATTTCAATGTGAGGACAATAAGATAATCTTTGAAACAATATTAAATTTGGTTCTTTACTGCTTTGAAAGGGTGATGGAAGACTACATCCCAGTCTATTTCCTAAACAATATGCATGCATGTTTAAGTTGAAGTTATTTTGATTTTAAGTCATGAAAAGACATTTTATAGAGAATGATGTTATTCTTATTGCATGCTCTGCCTTAATGTGCCTTTGAATGATTTGGAGAATGTTCATTCTGATATCTGGTTTTGTTAAATGTGAAGCTTTTAAGGGCCATAAAGTCACATACTGTATTTATCAGTCCTCATTCAAGTGTAGTGTAACAGGGAGAAAAAATTATGGTGGACTGGGGGACAAACTATGGAGTTCCTGTAGTCACCATCTCCATCATAGTAAAAGCAGTTTTATGTCAGCTGAAACTCACCTTCGGCTATTTCGAACGCTCATGACCCTTAAAAATTTACTCCATAACTGGCCAGTTAGGACTAGGAGCAACTTTAATTTACCTGAGAAGACTTGCGACTATTGCCACAGAAGCAGCACAACAGCTGCAACTGCTTTGAAAACCACGAAGCACTTATCTGGCTCATCATGTTAGCAACACTGCAATATTTAGGGCAGTTTATATTTTTTTAAGAATGTAATTATTGTAATTGCCATCCCAAGTCAAGTTCATTTTGCTGTTACAATATTATCACAAAAGACATTATCTTTTCACAGCATATTTCCCCAAATTTGTGTTAGATGGCCAAATCTACATCTTTATATTGATATAGTCAGCCTTACAATGAGGATAAAATTCTTCTGTCATCTTCTGTCATCATCTCATATTGTTTCTTTACAGTTGTGCTATGAGTGAAACTTTGTGCTTGGGTTGCACCAGAATTGTGCAACCACCCTTATAGTGTCTCAGCCACTGAAGACTGTGAGTAATGCCGGATGAAGGCAGTCTGCGAGACTGACTTCATTCAGTCCTCACTGAGTAAAATGACCTGCTCTATTTTTAGTTCAGTTGTCCCATATGTGCTGTGACTTCAGCCTCCTGTTTCTCTGTGTCCCTTGAGGGTCCTGCTGTAGTCAGTTAACTGGCCAGGCTCGGGACGGCATTTTAGAGTTAATGTTTTATTTCTGGTTCATAACCGTTGTAGCAGAACACAACTCACTGCTGCACTGCCTGGGAGCCTTGGAACCATTCTCCTGAGACTCTGTTAGGAGTCAAGCTACCTTAGCTGTGAAGTTAGCCAGATAAGGCGTCTCATTTTTCTCTTTGATTTATGACTGTTTTTGTTTCCCAGGGAATGGGATGATGAATTTGTTTTTCTTATTTTTTAATGCTCTCTCTCTCCCTCTCGCCTGCTCTCTCTCTGAGATGATAGCCCTCAGTCTTACAGTGCTGTACTGCCTCTGCAGTTGTGGATGGTAATGTTTGAAAGGTACTTCCAACCTAATGAGCATTAATTATGCTTAATTGGTTAGTAATAATAAAATGAGATGTAAAATTAAGATACATGTAAATAATAATAATAATCAACAACAACGATAATGATACTAATGATAAATGAATACATAACTAAATAGGCCACATATGCACATACATAAAAGTTTCAAATAAAGAGGAAAACATTAGTTATGAACCGATACACTTTTTTCAGATACAATCTGATTCTGATACCTTGACTTTGGGTATCGATTGATACCCAGTATTGAACAAAGATTTTTTGCCTTGATGATGATGAATATGATGATGATTATTATTGTTGTTGTTGTTATACTTATTACTGGTTGTTGTTGGTATTACATGAGTGTGTAGTAAATAACACAAAATGCCTTTTTAAAAGAGAAAAAATATACAAAAATACATTAAATTTAAGTGTATTAAAAAGTAATTTATTTGAACTGTAGGTTAAGTAGGCTTCGTATACAAACAGATATAGTGCAAATTGCTATGACAATTCCTTTAATATTTCTGAAAAACTTGAACAAATCAAGTGCAAAGAGGTGCATTATCAATCACTAAAAAGGAGATTTCACTTGTAGTAAAGACCACTACAATAGAATTTTCGGTAACACTTTATAATGAGAACACAATTAAGCATTAGTTAAGCATTAATAAATACTGAATACATCATTTATAACGCATGAATACTCATTAGTATGTAGTTTATAAACACAGTTATAAATGTTTTACTCATCATTTATAAGCACAGTAGTTATGGATTAGTAAACACTGAATTCATCATTTATAAAGCATGTTCTGACATAAATACTCATTAGTATGTGGTTTATAATCACAGTTATAAATGTTTTACTCATCATTTATAGACACAGTAGTTATGGATTAGTAAACACTGAATTCATCATTTATAAAGCATTAACTTAATATGGCCACCTGAGACACTTTTAAAGGCTTACAGTGCAGCAACAAAAAATGGCACAGACATGGGGTCAACATTTTTGGAAAGCTCTTGACCTCTACTATCATACCCGATGGCAAACCAATAGGGGGCGCCACTGACTAGTGTCAAAACATGGAAAAAACATGATTTCACTATCTTAAGAAAAAAATAAATAAAATCTGACCAAACAGGCGTTCTTCCCACACCCAAAAACTATAATAAAGATTGAAAAATTAGTGATCACAACATCACATAATAGACATAACATATTAGAACTACAAAATCTATGGCGCAGGACACCTTCCTGTGTTGCAACTCCGCGCAGATTGTAGTTCTGGTACGCCTCTTCCGGGTTAGGGGAAAAGTTTTGAAATTAGGTTTAAAAAACATACATACGGTAGTTTTTCAACACCAAAACTATAACCTTAACATGTAGCCTATGTTTATATCACGAATAAAGATGTGTTATGAAAAATAAAAAATATATATAAATCTTTAGTGCTATTTTGACGTGTTTCCGCGGTTTTTCCACCCGCTCTGTTTCGCTGACTGAAAGGGTTGTGTTCAATGGCGAAACATATCAGCGTATTATCAGCTTTATTACACTTTATTGACTTTATTGATTAAAGTCAAATCAGACATGTCGCTGATAAACACTAGGATTATGGGTAATGTAGTGCTTCTCCGTGATATGACATCGCAAATAAAATGTGTTTTCTTAAAATAAAGTTGATATTATACGGGACTTGTGGACTCGGCTGAAGCACATGCCATCGTTACACATCGTCATAGCTCGTGGTAAGTCTGACTTGGATGGTTACAACGTTATGGCTAATAATCAGACCTTTTTCCGGAATATCGATTAAATTTGCACTTCCGGGATCTATGAACCGCCACCCACAGCGTGACGTCACGGAACCTCGCTGACTTTCAGTGCACACCGTTTGTGTGGTGACAACACAGAATTAAAACCATAGAAATCTATGATTAATGCTATGCTGAGTATGTGTTTGTCTGCTGGCACACATGGATGATAGCTAACGTTAGCTTAGCTTAGCTTCGGGAAGCGAGAGCTAAGGCCTTCAGCTGCTAAGCTAACGTTAGCTATCATCCAGCTAACGTTAGCTTAGCTTAGCTTCGGGAAGCGAGAGCTAACGCCTTCAGCTGCTATCATCCATGTGTGCCAGCAAACAAACACATACTCACCACCACTAGTTCCACTGACGCCCGTCGACTCTGATATATCTGTCTCCACACCGGCTTTCTTTTAAGCCCGCATACGCCGGACCCGTCGATTCCCGTCAGAGCCCTCCGTCTCCATCTCTCCAGTCTGACCGCTACACCTGTACGTAAAGCGTTGCCGCCTGCCAGAGAGCGGGATCGCAAACTTTGATACATTACAAAATTTGCTGTACTTAAACTTCCACTATTGGTGTTTTTATCCAGCCATGCTTATCCTTTTTTTCAGTTGTACAGTTACAATATGTTGGGAAGTTGCAATAAATATAAATGCAATATGTTCTCTGTCCCTGTGTTGTGTCTCTCCTTGGTCTGGAACTTCTGTGAGTTTTGAGGCATTGCCAGCCTTTAAATCACATTTGTAAATGCTTTAATAAGGCATAGATAGTCCCCACTTTAGATGAGCTCACTCGAAATGTTTAATTAACGAGTAGTAAGTGATTTGCAACTGCCTCAATTCATGAATTCCTGCATTAATAATTGTTTATAAGCCATCCATTGGAAGTGGAATTTGTGAGATTTTATAAAACATCTACTAACACACTCACTAACCATTAGTACATGTCTGAATAGTGGACGTGTTCATTATTTACATAAGCTTTCTAAATGATCTTACAAACCACTGACAAATCCTAAATACCTGGTGGGTAAGTGATGTAATACTTAAATTAGAAATGCTGAATCCATCATTTATATAGGTGACCTTATAAATGATGAGTAAAACATTTGTAACTGATTATCAACCACATACTAATGAGTATTTATGTCAGAACATGCTTTATAAATGATGAATTCAGTGTTTACTGATCCATAACTACTGTGCTTATAAATGATGAGTAAAACATTTATAACTGTGTTTATAAACTACATACTAATGAGTATTCATGCGTTATATATGTGGAATTCAATATTTATTAATGCTTAACTAATGCTTACTAGTGTGTAATCATTATAAAGTGTTACCGAATTTTCTAATTTGATTGCAGTACCGGCTCACTCCACTGTGGCGCTATAATGTAATCAGCAAAATGCATCTAGGAAGGTGCTGCAGAACGGTAACGTCAGTCCAGTATTCAATCTGTGACCTATGTCTGGCTCGACATTGATATTGGTACCAGTATTGGTATTGGTGAATCCCCTTTGATATTTTATGGTGGGAACAGCCATTTACATAGCAGAATCAGTGCAAAGGTTGGTTTGAAATTATGACAGAGTAACGTTGTTAACAGGTAGCAGTGGCAGGCACTGTTGCTTCTCTTCAGCAAAGAAGAGCAGTACATGTTTTCTGGCCCATTCTTTGCACAGTCCACTCCAAGAACATCCAGGCTGTGAATACGATTGAAGTATCTCATTTGGGATGTCAGAGGAATGCTTGATACTGTGAACTAATGTCAGCCAAGGACTGCTAGAGCCGGCTAGATTGGCAAACAGAATTCAAAATGCTTTCATCACTTGCTTCTGAGTTTAGATAGACAGCATGTCAAATACAAATTGCTTTGCTGCACAAGGAAAACAGTGAGGCCAATGTCTGATTATATGTACTGATTCCATTAAGAGTTAATTATTTTTGTTGGAATTCTTCTTTTTCACATTCTTCTTCTTCACATCAAATATATCATCACATCACGACTTGGGTAACAACAACTACATTTAGAAATCAGATGGTTGTGCTATATCAAGCAGCTTTATTTTGTGGCAAGTGACTCTTGAATCATTGGGTCTACAAAAAAAAATTTCTGAGATTCTAGTTCTTCTGCCTTTTTGAATAGTTTGTTTTTGCTAGTTCTATAGTAGAGTTGATCATAATCTGTAGTTTAGGCTCAACATATATGGACTTCCAAAATTACAGCTTTTACTCCGTTTTGAAAATGTTGGCTTTGCTGCACAAATGAAGTTGGTGAGGCTATATCACCATCTCTCACAGAATTTCCTTGATGACAATGGCAGTTCGCCTCTGTTCTTTTTCTTCCTGGGGGCTCCATTCCCTCAAAAAATCTCCACATAACTGGGTTTGCTTCAGTTGCCCGGATGACAAGAATTGCCTCACCTATGTCAACAAAACAACTGAACTAAAACTGCATTTATCTGCACTCGGTGGCTCGCGATTGTAAATTTTGTACCCTGTGTATAACCATTTGGTTGTGACACAAACAGTTGAGATCCACAAACAGCTATCATTATTGTTGTTGTTATTGTTGTCGTTGTTGTTGTTGTTCTTGTTGTTATTATTATGTCAATACTACTCAGACAAGTCTCAGCTAATCTATTTTTGCAAAATACCCTTCAAATATTTTTGAAATACCATTAAATTAGGGCTGGGCGATGGGGACCAAAAGTCATATCCCGATATATTTAGGCTGAATATCGATATATGATATACACTCCTGATCAAAATCTTAAGACCAGTTGAGAAATTGTAAGAATTCACATTTTGCACTGTTGGATCTTAAGAAGATTCTGAGTAGAGCTTCAAAATGCAAAAAGAAGGAGTTTTTCGGGGCCGCTCAGAGTCCCTACCCTGAGGCAGGGACATTTTTTAGCCCCTGTAAAAGTTCAGCAACTCTCTCCTTCGGGGTAGTTCCTGCGGTGGAGACAACGGCAACGGCCCCGGCCCCATAAAATTACCCCGAGAGTGCCAGAGTGTTTGTTCCTGCCCCATCCCTCCTCTGTGCATGACAGAGGAGCGGCGGGGGTGCGCGGAGCAGTGCAGAGAGCTCCAGGTCAGCAGCGCAGCAGAGCAAGGATCCCAGCGCAAATTTGAACTATCGATATATGCGATATAGTCTAATTCCATATCACATTTAAAAATATATCGATATAATTTTTATATCAATATATCGCCCAGCCCTACATTAAATATAGTAAATAAATGATGCTTTCAAAATATCCACAAATTGATAATGAGGACAGCATTGCAATGGCTGCTGCTAACTTCTTTTTCATGTCCACTCATCACTTAGAAATAACATTAGCTAGCATTTTCACTTTAGTTCTTTATTCCCATGCAATGTGTGCCTCCGTTGGTGGCTTTGTTATCTGCCATTGTCTACAATAGCAGGGGACTGTTTATCACATGGCTCTGTGAAGAGAGCACTCAGATTGCTTTATTTTGGCCTCATCATCCCATCTCTTCCTGCCCTTCCACCATGACACAGAAACACACCCCTTAGATGGATCACTGCCTCATCTTGATTGTTCCGGCTCTCCTTGAGATGTTGTAGAAAGGTTTGTCTGTCAATCAGATTGTCCATTCTGTTTCTCTGAGATCTCCTTGATTTGCCTGGGGTAGCTGCTGGAAGCTTTTGAAAGTTATGTCACCAATATGCCTTACCCTTTCTTTTCCCCTCTCACTGAAGTGTTGCAAGCGGGATATCTTTCCTGCTTGTTGCAGCAGACTCCGACAGTGCAGGCCTGTTAGTTTCCTTTGCAATAATTCCTGCTATAGATCAACTGATTATTTTCCCCTGCTCTCTGCCTCACCTACTGATGATGAAAAACTAGCACACTGTTGCCGTTAAGCTATGCATTTCAATGAAGCTCTTGTCAAGACCCCCACCCTGCCAACTCAATATCCAGAATGGCCCAGGCCATGGCCCTGTGAGAAGCGTGGGCTAAATTGAATTTTCTCTCTGACATGAGAGCCTCATTCCTTAGCTACCTTGGCAGCAGCCATTCCTGTCTCCATCAGCATGGCCATGACAGTCTTTGTCGCACTCCCTCATTTTCCTGACCGTGTCTTACCCTATCCTACACACACACACACACACACACCTGGATGCAAAGGCGTACACACACCACTACCTTTATACCTTTCTACTCTGTTGTTAGTGTTAGAAATTTATATATCCAAAGGTAGAGGTTATGCCTGTCAGATGCTCATGATCAAACATTATTTTTTTCATTGTAAGCAATGCCACAGGTGAAACTTGAATTCGTTTTTGCTTCTTTGCGTGCGTGTGTGCGTGCGTGTGTGTGTGTGTGCGTGCGTGCGTGCGTGCGTGCGTGTGTGCGTGCGTGCGTGTGTGTGTTTTCTGCCACTTTGCTGAAAGTCTCCCTATTGGGAATCACTAACTGACAATATGAAGCTAAAAAGATATCATGGAAAAGGCAAAATATTGTTTTTATTAAGCAGGTATCAATCATGTTTTTCAGTGTTTTAATGTGCACAGTGACTGCAACATGACAGAACAGTTCCAGTTAAAAAACCTAAAGGCAGGGAAGAAATATTCCTCATAGGAACTTGCATCTGTGCAAATGAAGTTGAAAACTCAAATATATCACAAGATGAAGCATTGCAATAGATCAGTATCTCAATATCTGGTTCCACCTCTATTTGTCATTAACACTACATCTGTCTGAGTGGTGACAGACCCTTCCACTCACTCCGTCTGTGCCTTTTTGCATGTCAGTGTTTACAATATCTTTGCATGTTCATTAAACATTGTTAAATCAGCTACTTAAATTTAGGAGGAAAGTGGCGGAAGAAGTGGATTTCACCACCTTTGTATATTTGAAATCAATCCACAAAGACAACAAAATCATACAGTTAACAGTTACATATGTAAATTCTGAAATACAGGCAAAATAATAGAAGTTTTAAATGCAATTGTTACTGTGAGGAGGATCAGACCACGTTTTGAAATAAAACTTGGTCTTCCTGGATGCTCATTCATGCCTGTCAGAATGTTAAGTGGTTCATTTACTCTGCAATTGTGGAAGAAAATCAAGATATATAATAGTATACAATTATTTGTGCAGCCCTACTGTTAGTTCACAGGAAATTGTATGGACTCACCTTCCAGATAATTGAATTCTTTGTATTCAGGATTTTATTTGTGAGCACTGGTTTATATGCACGGAATGAAGTCTGTCAAACCTAGTTGGCAAAATTGCTGTATGTCGTTGATTGTGTAGACTATTATTTTTTCCTGTTGTATTTTCTGTATTGATGTGAAATGCATCTACTATCTATGACAATTTCCCATAGAAAGAAATAGAGAAAGTTATACTGTCCCTATTCTCTACCAGACAGTACCAATGTAATAACAGTCAAATGAAGTCACAGACACATGTATAGCTCGATCCCCTACTCCTTTTCAACAAATTTAATTCAGATAACAGGTTCCATTTTATGTCATTAACTTGAGAATTCTTGTTGATTTTATTATTTTACGCTTGAAGCTATGTAGCTTGTTGATTACAGCAGTACAAACACTGAATGCTAATGGACAGAGATGCTCTTCAGTTACCAGTAAAACGTGGGGCACAATCTTGTTTCTGCATTGCCTCAGACACGTTTTTTTTTTTTTCTCTTTGCATTCTCTGCACATTTGTGTATACACTAACGCAATTACATTATATTATATTGGTCAGTTGAGCTTCTCTGCACTTTCAACTTTATCTGTTTCTGTTGTTTTGTCTCACTCTGTATTGTTTGTTTTTATATCTCCAAATATCACCTTTGCAGGGATGAAGAAAAGCAGCCCTGTTTTTAGCTTAGTGAACTTAACCAGCAGGTTTTGATAGGGTGTCATGAGCCCAAGATGAAGCATAATTTTATAAACCTGTGAAGGAGCATGCAATCCTTCAGTTGAGGTGAAAAGATGAAAATAACCAAACTTAGAGTTCAAGAAAAATGTAAAACTTTAAAATGGTGAAGTTATCCTTATTTAACACTGATTGTTGTGCTATTTTGTTGTTAGCAATCACACACATGCACACATGCTCATACACAGACACACATTTTGAATATAATTTACCTTGAAATAAAGCACTGCATTTTTGACTTACAGTGACTCCATTTTCTAATTTCACAGCTTGTTTATTAGTGTATTCATAAATACATTCCATGTGTTCAAAAAAAACAAAACAAAAAACAGATAAAATTCTAATATCATCGAAATACTTTATCTTTTAATAACTGCCTAACAACTATTTAAAGGATTAGGAACACTAAAACATATATATAGTTTTAAAGTGTGAACTGTTATTTTTGTGATATTCCCCCTATGTGATATTCCCCAGTACAGTGCCATCACTATGCCACTGAGTATATTGTATCGTTAGTCGGCAGTCAGACAGAATACGACAATCTAGCGATTTGCCATAGCGTTTGTTGGGCATCATGGCCGCGGCATGGCCCATCTGTCTGCTGTCTGCCTGCTCGGTTTGATTGCCGACTTGCATAATAAAAGTTGAATCTGGCTCAACTTCTTGCAGGATGGGTAGACTGGTACTAGACAAAAAGTCAAGTGTTTGGTGGATCACAACAAAATCTGACTCAATTAATTAGGTCATAAGTTTTTAAATTTAAGCCGAGAAAAATGTCCCATTTCGACAGATGAGATGTCATTGCCTCAAGCTGCTACGTGCCAGTAATGGGACAATTTATGTATATGGCATGTTTTGAAATTCTTCTGAAAGCCATATTGAGTTGCCAATGGCCCTGTTGTGCTTGCACCCCACTCATTGCCTTTTCTGGCTATATTATTAATTAATGCTAAGTGCACAATTTTTTAATGACAACTATTATAAAGTGTTAGTGAGTTGCAGTGTTTTCACAAAACAACGAGGATATGCTCCAACTTTCAGGGTCTTTATTCTGTGTTCAGATGCCCATTAGCTGTCACTCAGGTAGCAGCAAGTCCGTTTCTGCACCTTTTCCCCAGTTCTCTACATTATCTTCCTCCTCTCTTAGCCTTTATGGAGCTCCTCTGTTATAAACACACACCTCTTCTCCCAAAGGAGAATTATCTACTTTAAGTGCAGGCTGAACAATCAATATCATGTGATGATGGGATGTGAGAAAACTTAATGAAGGTCTTGGTTCTCTGCAGATAGATGCCGTATTTTCTGCATTATTCTCGCATATATATGTGGATGCACAGAGAGCTCAGTAGCCCAGGCCAGAGTTAATTTCAGCTTCCTCATATTGAATCTGTGCCAAGTCCTCACCTTGGTATGTGAGAAATGCAAGGTAGTACAGGAAGTAAGTCATACCTGGGCG
This sequence comes from Myripristis murdjan, assembly GCF_902150065.1. Classification (NCBI taxonomy): domain Eukaryota; kingdom Metazoa; phylum Chordata; class Actinopteri; order Holocentriformes; family Holocentridae; genus Myripristis; species Myripristis murdjan. The sequence continues at coordinate 12,818,942 of NC_043982.1, forward strand.
ATGGTATCATCAGTAGCTTGCTATTTCTCTCTAGACATCATATGTTCTTGCCTCTTACAATGGATGTCTCCTGCGCTGGATTGAAGGATGGAAGCCTCTGTCTTTTAAAGAGAAATAAATCCATTTTATATGTGGCTACCAAGCTTTTGATATGACTTTTTTAATCACAAGCAACAATCATGTCCCAGAGATGCAACTGAGGTAGCTTTTCTGTTAGATATCTGAGCCTTGACATAAAGAGCAGCTCAAAGGTTCCATCTCCTTGTAGCTTATTTGGTGGAAAAATGTGAACTTGTTTAATCCTCATGAGAGAGATATGACTCTGAAATGTCACCGGCTTCATAAAGATATTAGTTCCATAGGAATCCAATACTGTCCCCTGACCTCAAACTCTGTGACTCTGTAGTGTGAGTTATTTTACCATTATTCTCTTTTCTCCCCGTGGGATGACTGTTTATATAAAATAGCAACAAAGCGGTAAATTTGAAAAGGAAACGAAGAATCTTAACAGCAGCCACACTAGTCATTAGGATTTAATATATGGTTGCACTAATAGTGCTGACAGAGGCTTTTAACGGATTTGTTGTTATTAGGGTTCTAAAGGCTTTAGTTTCAGATGCATCTAAATTTGGCCATATTATACCAAAAAATTTAAGCCTTGAGTGGTTTCCCCCAGAATTTTGTCTTTTTCAGGAATGATGACATTGACTGACCGATATTTGATATTTCATAAAAGTCCAATATCCACCTGGCATTTTGCTGGTGTGTGTGTGTGTGTGTGTGTGTGTGTGTGTGTGTGTGTGTGTGTGTATATATATATATACACACACACACACACACACACACATATATATATACATATATATATATATATATACACACACACACACACACATTTCTGCATTTACTAAAACTGCCTCTCTCCTCTTGACACCTTGAAGCTGAAACTGATATTTTTGTACTAAAAGGAGTTTTACACAGTGGTTAACGAGTATGAGAATGTCTTGGTGTTGTCACTTGTCAGTCTTAAAATGTTCTCATATTGATTTTATGTTTGTTGTTTCAGTTGGGTGCAGAGCTTTGGGCATGAGGGTCTTGGACTGCTGCTTGACGTATTGGAGAGACTTCTGCTCAAGAAAAAGTATGTGTATCTTTGTGTATGTGTGTATTTGTCTGTCTCCGTCTGTATTCTTGTACAGTATGTGCAAATTTATAATGGAATTTCAAAAGTAGCTATAGAATTTAGAGAAGATAAAAATTTAGAGAATAAGAATACAAGAATAATAATAACAAACACTGTCATTGTAGTCATTTTTTACTCATTTATACATTTTAATGTAATAATTCAACTTACAGTTTAAGCAGTCATTGATACAACAAGTTATTCTTTTAGAACATTATTACCAGGAAATAACATTTTACTAAGAGTTTTTTCCTGGTGTACTGTATGAGAAAATGCTCAAAATGGTTTCCCCATCATTTTCCAGGAGTTCCGGTATTCTGTATATATCTGTAGTCTCTCTCTGCCTGGTGATTCTCCCACACTATCCAAAACAGCTGTTTTTCTGCATTAATCTAAGGCAGGAGTTCTCAAAGTTTTGATGACTGAGGGCCAATTTAGGGACCCAATGTTGTATTAACAGCCGCTGCTATAAATGAGACTCAAAATAAGAAAAAAATCCCATGTGGCCATTTGTAGATGTTTTCATGACAAAGGTGCATGTCTACACTGTATACTTTGGGAATGGTTTGTAGCCAGTAATGTAAACTAAACACCATCTGTAGTTAATAAGTCCAAAACAGATTTGTAACGGATTGCTGGGCAGTTTAGTCTTTTTGGATTTCTTCAGTCTTAGTTGTGCGCTGCTTACTGTGAGCTTGTCATACATTCTATGATCAGTATCAAAATGACGTTTTATGTGAAACTCCTTGTACATTATGTTCACCTGCTTTCAGATCAGGTACATCACTTTATCCACCCTGTGAGGTACAACGGAGTAAGCATTGCTCCGTTTCTCCTTAAGTATCCTTTTCACCTCACTGACACAGCATCTTTGGTGTGATGACCCCGGCTTTTCCATCCCTTTTTTTACCAGCTAATGCACCTGCAATTATGACAAATTTATCCTGCAAGTAGGCATCTCGCAAGTCATTCACAACTCACTAGATGCCTAGTTGCCATGTAACCATTCCTAGCTTTACAGCTTAGCCCAGGGAGCGCAGTTTTACAATTATTTAAAAGTAAAGCACTGTGTGATGTTGGTTGATTTAAAACTGTATAGGAACTGGGCCAAATATAACGTGTGCATTTCGTCATGTCACCTTAACTTATCATGGTCCACTAGAAACATTTATGAGGGCTGCTCTTTGAGAATGCCTGATCTAAGATGTATAAAAATGGTTACTTTTGAAGTTTTGTGTTTGTGTGTGTTTGTGTGCTTGTAGTGCTCATGCTGTACTTTGAAATGAACTGTTCCTTCCCACTCTCTTGTGTCTTTAGCGAGGAGAGGATTGACCGAAAGAATCAGCACAAAGTTGTCCAGTGTCTCAAAGCCTTCATGAACAACAAGGTAACAACTTCATGCTTTTTGAAATTAAACCCACCCTACATTTAGATGCCTAATGCCCATCAGTTGGCTAAACCCTGAAGTATATATTTTATATCTCAGCAACCAGGGTTTTCTCTCACTCTAAAAATTGTTCGAACAAAAACAGTTGTCCAGCGCATTGATTTCACAGCTTTGAAGTTGAACTCCCTCTCAACATTAAAGTAGTGTCAAGGAGTTTTTAACTGGTTATGAAACGGTCTCAATTTAATCCATGTTTCTTCCTCCCATCTGGGCTGCTGCATTTCTCGGTCATGTCCTTTGCCCACCATTCAGACCGAGCTGTCACCCTGCTAGCTGGTTGGCTAATGCTGTGCTACCCTCAGACCTAACTAGCCCTTGATCCAAAAGTGTTACTGTGTTTTTTTTCTGTTTCCGCCCTTGCACAAAATAGCCTTATTGCATGTGTTGCATTTTGCTGCGTGGGATCGTTTTAGTGAAGCTAAGCCATGCAAGCATTTGCTGCGGTCAGCCATGGTCAAGGGTGTAAACAGAAGTGTCTCTTCTATGTTGACATTTTTGTTTGGCTTTTTTTTTTTTTTTTTTTTTTTTTTTTTTAAACAAACCAAAACAAAAGCCAAACAAAAATGGCAGCCAGCAAAGCCAGATCTTTATGACACAAGGTGGCGGTGGTGCTCATGGGAAAATACAGTCTTCATTCCAGCAAACACTACTGCTTTTGTCCACAGGGGTTGCCAAAATCAACACAAAATGAAAGTTGCTTGTAGTTGCTTTAAGGCAGGGGTGTCAAACTCGTGCCATGCAGGGCCAAGAGGCTGCAGGTTTTCATTCCAACCAACAACTCCACCAGGTGATTTCACTGATCACCCTACCTCCAAACAGAGAGGCGGGACTAAGTGAAATCACCTGGTGGAGTTGTTGGTTGGAATGAAAACCTGCAGCCTCTTGGCCCTCCATGGCACGAGTTTGACACCTGTGCTTTAAGGTATCAGAGCTAGTGAACTGACTGTCTGACCATTCTTGATAGGATGTGAAGAGCACAGCTCACAGGTATGTGAAAATCTGATCCAATTCATAAGCGCAATGTTCTACAAACTCACGTAAGTGACTGTGAAAAGGGAACCATAGGTTACGTTTTTTTTTTTTTTTTTTTTTTTTCCCAAGTGTTCTTGAATACAATTGAACTTGGCAACTCACATCACATCAGTTATCACCAGTGCAGCAGTGCTTTGGACAAGAGTGATGCTGATCTTTTTTTTATTAAGGTATACACCCTAGTGAAATTTTTGGGGTCTGCAATTGATCATTGATTGTTAATGCAAAACTATAGCTTGTCACTGAGGTTAATGAAAACTGCGAACAGTTGTGGCTCTGTTAACATCAAGTTTTCCGGCTTACTTTAATTATTCCAGCTTTCCAGCGCTTTGACTGAAGAGTCTGTCTGTCCGGGTATGAGCAAGTACACATTTGAATAAATTCCAAATTGGACTAAAGTGCCTCTCTGCCACAGTTTCTTTCTTGCTCTGCTCTTAGGTCGTTGTAGCTTTAGAGGGAAGAATATCTTGTCACGTGGAGCTAAAGCCCAATGGAGACAGATATAAAGCAGCTCTGGCACAAAGTGTGCTGTAAGGTCTCATGTAATCCTGCGTCTCAACAGGCGCCAGACGCCAGCATTTACCCGTAGGCCTCTCTGTCAGCCCAGACCTTTCCCTGGCTCCTGAGGCATCTTGGGATGGGATGTATCCACAATGCCAAGAAGACAGGTGTTCTCTGCCAGCTGTCTATGCAGCTTTTCCTTTTCCTGCCTTCCCCATCATGAGACACAGATGCATACTTCTGTTGTCTGTTGCCGTGGTGTCATCAAGGAAATAATAAAAATAACCCACGCTATTAGACAGACCTTGAGACAACTTAATCATCCCAAAAAATAAAATGGCATCCCATCAGTCTCTGTGAAGCTGTGTAGAGTATGTACAGTATGTAGCATAGTGTATAGCTGAGAGAATATAATCCTAATATGTGAGCAGAAAATGTTGCTTTCTTTGTTCAGTATTATTTTCTACATATCAGTGTGTGATTACATCTGCTCTGCACACAGATATTGGTCATGAGAGTGTTTTGCTAGACAGTGGCTACAGAAATGGTAAATATGGAGATGTATTTGAGGCATTAGACATGCATGAGTAGTACTGCGGTACTAGTTCCAATAATTCAGATTTCATGTCATGTCTACAATTATGTTTTTAATACCCGTCTTACAAAATAAAAATTTAAGTATATTTCAATAGTACAAGATAGAGTGAACTGATTTGTAGTTGACATTTTCCTTTCCAAGTATATTCAGCCAGTGCTCAGCTGATTTCCACAGTGCAAACACCCACAAACAGGAGAGAAACCTCACATTCCCATTGCTCAGTAGTAATCTATATTTTGTAAGTTTCTGAAACCATTTGGTACTTTAAAATTAATGACTGTACCAAAAACCAATACAATCCTGATAGTTTGCAACATGCTTTACATAGAAAACATTATTCTGTATTAGTTTAGAAATTATCCTTGACATTTAGCAAACTTTTTTCCCCTGTGTTTGTGTTATTTATTTATTTAGTTAGTTTCATGTTGACATTCAATTTTCTGATGGTTCATTTAATTTGTGTGCTGTGCAGAACTTAACACTGACTTGCACATGCTCCTGCAGGAGTGGAAGCTCTCTCTATACAATGACAGATTATATAACAAGACCTTACGTTTGACGGACGTCACAAATTAGGTTCTAGCGTATCTCAGTAACCATGTCTTGTATGTCTGTGTCCTCCAGTATGGCTTGGAACGAATCCTTGGGGAGGAGCGGAGTCTTGCCTTGTTGGCCAGAGCCATTGACCCCACCCAGTCTGCCATGATGACTGACGTGGTCAAGCTGCTGTCCGCCATCTGCATCGTGGGCGAAGAAAATACGTATGTCCTCGCAACATTTGCACGCCTTTCATTGTAGCCGCCCTGACTGATCATCTAATAGTGCAAGCCTAGGAGCATATTACAAGATTGTAGCCATCCTCTGTTTTTTTTTTTTTTTTTTTTTTTTTTTTTTACCTTTAAATTTTAATTTAAAAGGCATAACAGTCATCAGTAAATAAATTAATTGGTGCATATGACCAAGTCATGTTAACTTCATGTAAAATGCGATGTAAAATAGCACAATATAAATGCCACACAGACTTGCTAAATGGTAATTTTCTTTTATTGATTTATATTTGTTTTGTTTGTTTGTTAAAAAAAGAGGAAGAATAGTAGAAAAATGGAGGAAACATTGGCAGATCAAACTTTGAATAGAGTGATTCTGAGTGGCTGCATTGTCAAAACAGGTAGACACTGTTAAATTAATGCAGGAGAGTATTATAGTACATTTTCTGAAATAATTAAAAAAAAAAATCAAATATGTATTTTTGTCTGTAAAATAGAACAGTAGGAGGTAGACTTGCAGAGGTGTGATGCTTCTTTAAACATGTATTTTGGTTTCCACTGGAATAGATTATCTTTAAAATGTTAGTAAAAATGAAGGATTATTGATCAAGCTTGTGTAATGCAGTTTTAAAGCTCCATCAATATCCAAGTCCTTGCACATATTTTACAGGGCATGTTGCATAAATCACTTAGAAAAGCTTTTCCACTTGGGCCAACCATATGAGAGAGGAACTTAGCATATAAAAAGAATAGGAGAGTGTGTGTGGTTGAAATCCCTTTATATAAATGTGTTGCATCTTGTTGCCTGCCATTTATTCGCTCATGCATTTTATTTTCTCATTTAGTTTGGAGAAGGTCCTTGAAGCTATCACCACAGCAGGAGAACTACGGGCCATCGAGAGGTTCAGCCCTATTGTACAGGGACTCCGAGATCGCTCAGTTCAATTACAAGTGAGTGCAAAAAAGGTGTACAGCTATTTATTTATTCATTCATTTATTTATTTATTTATTTACATTTGACCTTTATTCAACCAGGATGGCCACTGAAGAACACTGGGCCAGATGCAGCAACATTCTCTAAAATTTATTTTATATTTTCTCTTATGTTTCTGTTTAGAGAGAGATAAAAAAAAAAAAAGAAAGAAAGAAATCAACTCCAGATGCAGCAAACCTTCCTAAACATCTTACCCAGGTGTGCTGGATGATTAATGCCACCTGTTTGAAAACTGGAGGCGTGTGTCTGAGCAGCCCTAAACACTATGTAAGGGTAGCTGCTGTGCCGTGTGCAAAATACTCATGATTTTCCAGAGTTTTAGTACTGTCGCTACAAGAAAGTCAAAACGGTCAACACTGGCAAAAATTATGTGACACTGTGAATATCATCTGAGCCGAGAGGGACACACACTTTCTGTATTAAAATGCATACCAAATAATACACTGCCCAAGCTGAACACCCCATGGTGACAACTGCATCAGGAGAGGACAGCTTTTGAAGCTGTGCCACTGACAGAGATGCAGTTCTACTGTATAAACACTCTCAAATTAATTTATGCCCAGGACTATTTTTGATACCTGTCTTGTCTGCAGGCTTGTCTGCATTCAGATATTCTTATTTTAATCACTAATCTTTCTAGTTACTCTAAATCCTAATACAATCTAAATGTAATTATGTATTGATATTCATTTAATTCATTTTTTATGTTCTTCAATTTTAGAGCAAATGACTCCGGCACACGAAGACCTTCATCATATTACCTGATGAAGGTCTCTGTATCGAAATGTTCTTATCAAATACTGTCTCACTGACTGCAAGTGAAGTGGACAGTGTGCAGGAGTCTTTTGTTCTATCTTTGTCGACCCATGGTCTTCTGCTACACACGTCGATCCATAGGTGTGCAAAAACACTGCTCCTTTAATGTTTTTCAATTTTAAAATGCATGTCTCCCTGTGTTAGACAACCAATTTAATAGACCGAGACAATGAGAAAATCTTTCCCTATCCCTAACACTTAAAATACACCAGGGGCCATAAGTATCAATCTTTGCACAGCATCTGCACCAAATGGAGGCATCTGCACAGTTCTAAGTCTCTCCGTACAGAGGTTTTTCATCAGATGTATGAAAAGATATGTAAACCTGTTTCTAATCATGAAACACTGCATGGCAGAGAAATTAGTGTGGAATTGTGCACACGTGAGCATGCACATATCCACTCCCATTTTTGCCCCTAAATGGTAAGAAAAACTCCCACAATGAACCCATTAATGCCCTAAAGATTTCCAAGTCCAAATTCATATTAAATGAGACGACAGCCAAATGAGCACAAATGAGTAATGAGCACTGGGGGACTTGACATCACAACATTGAGACTGAAAATATCATGCTATTTGCTAAATAACTTTTAATGGACTAAAATATTCCTGCAAATGCAGTGGTCAAGTTCAGGTTCTGTAATTGTGTTTGTTAAAGCTCATAATTATTTTATAAATGTTACTAGTCTGACTGGCACTTTGTGGTTCTATTTTACTTTCAAAAATAAAAATGTTAAAAATATTTTTTTCACAAATTGCTCCCCGGTGTAACTATGTGTTTTAAAGTTCTGTTTTACCACTGTATTAAGTGGGGCTGACTTAATTAACTAGGTTGTTTTAACTATAGGATCGTAGATACACATTGATTTCATTAATTGATTTTTGTTGAAAATGAAAAAAAAAAACAAGAAAAAAACAAGGTTAATCCTTTTCAAATTGTACTCAATTATACTCCTTTTTTACACAGTTCTATGTAGTTTTTACCTAGAGGGCTGTGTATCAGTGCATAGATGGGAAAAAAATAGACCAACTGTGTAAAAATAGCGATCAACATCGCAAAGCCATGGCTTCTGTGATGTGTGTTGCAGCTTCAGTTGATTATAATGGATGCGTTCTGCTGTAGCAGACATGTTGCACCATGTCCATGCCAGCTGTATTTAGAGTACAAATGCTCTTGACCACTCGTAAAATCGTATCTTACCTAAGAGAAAACTCAAAATAAAACATCAGTGGGTACAAACAAAATAAGAACGAATCGTAGATATGAACAAAAATAAGAAGAAATTTGTTGTTTTGTTTGTACATCGCTTCCTGCATCTGACCCAATGTCTTATTTACAAGGATGACCTGGTAAGAGCCAAACCTCAAAAACAACCATACAAGGTGCATAGGCAGCAGAACAAACAATTTGGCAAAAAAAAAAAAGCATTTGCTCCTTTTTGTTTCCTCCAAATCCCTCCCAATTGAAATGTGGAATGACTGCAGGGAAAAAAACAGATATTGCATCTCAAAGTTGAACATTTCAATATAATTTATCCTCTTTGTTATATTTATCTAAATTTATTCTATCTCTCACTGTCTCTGCTGCTTTGTGCTTTGTGTGTGTGTGTGTCACAATGACTCTTACACTTTCAATCTAGCTTTGCTATATATATGTTGTAAAAGATAAACCAGCCACAATGGCTACATGTAAGCAGCTGCTTGCACTGTGATATTCTAATTAGTACATGTTGAAATTCATTGGCTGCCCTTGGAGCAGGTTGGTATTAGTATTCTTGGAGTTAGGTGCCCTTACCCAGGTGCACTTTGGGACTGTTGATACTGGGATCACACCAACAGTGCTGAAGTGACTAGGCAGTCTCTAACATGTTAACCTGAAGTTACCATTTGCAGTAATGAGCAGAATCAGTGAGTGTGTTTGATAGCAGTGTAATTAAGACAAAGATCTCCCATGATCTGGCGCTGCCATATGTAATAACCTTCACTGATTATCCCATTAGCACTTCAGCAACAGCAACATCTCAGCTAGTAATGAGCTGTACAACAAGCTGTAATGCAGCTGAAACCTGATGTACCATCACTATCTGGTAATTTAGCCAGTGGTTGTCCCATTACATAAGCAACTACTGCCTGTTTTAAGTAGCACCTAAAGGAACTCTGTCGCTCTCATTTTCTCTGTCTGTCTCTTTTCTCTCTTTTTGCCTTGCATTCCTCCCTCTTTCTCCAGCTCTCTCTCTCTCCCTCTGTTTCAGGGTGTCTTCAAACAAATCATTCCAAATTTACACTATTGTCACAATGGGATGGAAGTTGGGTAGTCTTTTTAAACTCATTCTTGCTCAGGGGGTGGGTATAAGGTCAAAATTGAGCCCAAAAATATATACAACACAATGCCAGAGGTTTGTGAGGAGTCTGAGCATTAGTTAAAAGGCAGACTAGATTCAGTGTTGATAACAAAACGTGGGCTATACATAAACAAAGCTACACTTGATTAACTTACAACCCAGAATCCCTCCCAGTCCAATTAAGAGACTGACAGATTTATACGTGTCCATTCCTATTCCCTATAAATTTATCTTATGTATTCTTAGGTCTGCACATCCTGGCCCTTTTTATAATCTTTCTCTTTGTGGACATAATCTTTCAGCTGTATCTTCTCCCTACTGATACACACACTGGAGATACTGCATATGGGGTGTGTTGAACAGAGACAGAGCATTGTTCTGTGTAGAATTAAGCAGTTGCAATTCTTAAGTAAAGTGCATTGTTTGCATTTTTAATTGGTGGCTGAGGGATGTGATCAGAAAAACAATTCATCCACCACCAAGTTTTCCCTTTAACATACACGTACACACAAAACCATTCAGTCATACACAAACATACAGCCATTTACCTCTCTGTTTATTCTAAATTCCAATGCATTGACCATAGCTAAAGTTAGTTAAAAGATAATACTTTATTTTTTACCTATGCCAAATTGACTAGTACTCACATACTGTAACTATCATTGACAGTGGAGTACTATAGGGGACCTTGAGAAGAGAGCTTAGGAAGCAATATGAAAAGAAAACAGAATTTTAATAGAATTGGAGGGGGTAAAAAAGGAAAATGAGATATGGGAAAGAAGAAGACAGATGCACTGAAGGACAGCCTCTGCTTTCATACAGAGGCACTTCATACAAAAACACATCTGTTGCCATTAAACTATAGCCTTGTGTACTGGATAGTTTAGAGCCCCTTAGCTCTGTTTTATTGATGTACTGTAGAGCGCTATTATTTCCTGTTTGCTAAAAGACAGCACTGATCCCTTTTAACCCCATGCATTATTAAAGCGTTGTTACTACTATTCTTGCCATGCTACTGTGCGACCAATGGCTTTCTCTCCCACTTGGCCACATTCACAGTCAGTCTCCCCTGGCGGCCTTTGGCTCAAGGAAAGTGCACATTTAGACAATAACTGTGAATGGACACGCTGGGGACCATCAAATTCAAAAATGCCTGAATGTTCTCTTGAAGTCGGAGAATGTTGCTGTGTTTTTTGTGTTATTGTGTGAATACAAAACTGAGGTTGGTACACATGGTGCAGCAGATGCACAAAAGTACAAGAGTCTTTGCTTTTTGTACTCTGTATAATGAGCTGGACTTGAATACAATAATTAAGAATACAGAAGCTTAACCAAAGGGAAGCTTTTTGGACCTATTGACTGGATGCGTTAAAGTATTCTGGTCTCAATGAGGATGCAGACACATATTTTCTCTATTGGCGCTCTCTCTCTTATTTAATTAATTAATTTATTTTTTATTCTCACAGTCTATGTAAGACCTATATATGGGTACAATCTTTTCAATAATGATATACTTGGATATATTTCTGTGTAATCTCATTTTTTTTTTGTCTTCTTAATTTTTTTTTTTCATTATTTCCACTTTATTTACTTGTTATATTCTCAGGGTCATGCGGTTGCCCACTGGTCATTGCAACTATATATGTGTCCATTTTAAAGGCCTGACACTGACCTGTAGTGATCGAAGCATGTAGGCTTTTTAATGATTTAGCCACTACAAAAAAGGCTATTTAATATTTCCTTCCTCACTGTTAATTTTTTGTATATGCCTGAATTGCTGTCTTATTTGAGGAATAATTAATTGCTTCACGTTCTACCTTAACATCAATACTGTAAGGTCTTACTCAAGGAAAAACAATGTGGCACATTTTAGTGCTTTTTTTGCTTCCCCTTTCTTTTTAACTATATTGCCCTCTGGACTGTTTTGGAGACCCTGAGCCGATAGACAGATGGCTGAGTAAACACGTTTGTAGCGCCACTTTCTTTTTTGCTTAAAAAGGGTTTCATTTACTTTTTCTAATGAAATATAAGCTAACTACAAATACCTTCTGAAAGAGAGAGAAATATTGCCATTGAGAAGTATCATTCACCGACAACTGACATTTTAAGTATAGGCATACATTGATATTCACTGTAGGCCTGAGACAGTTAGTAGTGAATTATTACGATCAAAATGATTCTCTATATTGTTGACATATAAGCATATATTCAAGTGTTGGATTTCCTTGTGGACAAAAGCCAAAGCTTTTCACAACTTTCCAAAACATCACATATCAAAATGCAGGTGTACAGTACTTAATTTTTATTTTTATGTCAGTCAAGTGTGCTACATTTTCCTGTTCGGTTGGGGGTTAAACTTTTATATACTTACTATCCCCTACTCACATATCCACCTCCAAACTTGAACAGAAAGTTTTTCTTGACATTGAAATGTCTGTAATATTGCCCATCTATGTTACAATGTTAAGATACCACTTTGAAGAGAGATAATTACCAAGCACTGAGTGCCATGCCACTAAAAAATAAGAGTAGCTTGCAAATTGACAATGAACCTTGAAACATCCCAACATTCTTCCTGGTCCCCAGCATTGCCATGCCCTCATTTCACACATGAGTGGATCGCTTTACTGATCAATAATTGATTTTTCTGTCTGTGTTTGCCTGGCTAGTTGAATAGCCACAGGATTCAGCGGGCCCTGTGAAGTAAGCTAAACTCATCGGGGAGCAAAGAACAGCTTCCAAAAGAGCGAGTTTGCCCTTAAATTGACTGTTAGTTGGTTTTGTGTGTATGGGTCTGCAGTTGTTGCATTAATATTAAAATCAGCCCCTCTAGTTGGTGACTGGAGAAAATAGACATGCATTAGTTATGGTCCCTTGCTTTCTAGGGACATAACTCTTTTCATCAACCTCTGGATAAAGGAATCTCTCTCACTCTCTGTCTGTCTCTCCCTCACCATCTTTCTAACTCCCTCACACTCACTCACTCACTCACTCACTCACTCACTCACTCACTTACTCATGCACACTGTTGTGTGCATCTTTATGTTACAGGTGGCATGCATGCAGCTCATCAATGCACTGGTAACATCTCCTGATGAGCTGGACTTCAGGCTACATATTAGGAATGAATTTATGCGCTGCGGCTTGAAAGAGATATTGCCGGTAAGTACTCCAGAACAACCACGTGCACACACAGAGGCACAATGTAAACTCAGTCACCTTGTATTAATATTTAAATGAGTTGTACACTTGAGTGAAATATTGAAGATTTGCCCCAGCAAATAATTTATGAAACGGAGGAGAGTTTGCACGTCCTCTGTCTGTGCCAGTACCCAGGAACCAATAAGGTTTCTATTGCCTGGGCTAATATTCTCCCCGCTGGCTTTTATACCATCTATCTAACATGTTTACCTGTTGTAAACAATGTTGGTCTAGCTGCCAAGTAAACAGATAAATTAAAATGTGGAGCTGGTCCACACATCTGTATATCATGATGAGTAATAGCGTTTAGACTGTGCTCCCATGGGTCCCATGTCTTGACTGAGGCCTGACACTTTCCTTTAGATTTTGATGCGAGTCTCAAGCCTTTCTTTATGATTATTTTCCCTTCACTGTTTCTTTCTGTCTATTTTCTCTCTTTCCTCTTTCCCTTATTTTTCCCTACTCCTTTTTCTCTGCTATAGCAACTTACAGTCATGAGGAATGAAGCCCTTGACATTCAGCTTAAGGTGTTTGAAGAGCATAAAGAAGAGGACATGATGGAGTTCTCTCACAGACTGGATGACATCAAGAGCGAGCTGGAATATCCTTATCACTATACTAGGCAGAAACACACAACTCTAATTTCCAATTCAAAGGCAGTGTCCTCTACATGTGGTCTAAATATGTACATTGAGAGTGTTATTGGCATCCAGCCAAGGTTAATTATCTCTGTTCACACCAGATCTAAGAAATGAAAAGAGGGAGAGAAAAAAATCAAACAATCCATAGCTTCTGCTCCTAGGTTTGAAACTGCAGTGTTTCCTTTTTTCACACCTACATATTAGTCCTTGACTCTCAGCACTGATGTGGGGGATGTGTTCAGTATTGTGCAGAGCGTGGTGAAGGACAGCAGTGCAGAGCCCTATTTCCTCTCTATACTGCAGCACCTGATGCTTATACGCAATGACTACTTGGTCAGGTAAAAGTCAACAACACACATGCACACAGAGTTGGGTTTTTCTTGGAAAATTACTTTTATTAAATCTAATACAGCATGTGGTGATGTACCTTTCACTTCCCTCCTTTTTTCATTCACCCTCCGTTCCCTCATTTAGCATCTCCTCCCTATGTCTCACACTTACATCTTCTATAAAACCAACTATGAGTGGCAGCCACACTGGCTTTAAAGAAATAATTTGCATGTCATACACACCCATTCAAAACCCCTTCTAGTTGTGAATTAATTAATTAAGTTCAATCCAGCTGAGCTTTGAGCCACAAATTCCTGTGACTCAACGATGCTTAGCCAATGAGAGAATATGCAGCATTGATCTCTTGCACTCGCCAATGTAAAATCTCAGATTCAGATTCAGATTCAGATTCAGATTTTATTGTCCCTTGAGGGGAATTTCAGCTTGCAGTAGAGGACAAGACATATATACAACACAACATGCAAAAGGCCAGTCACAACAATAAAACAGTAAGGAAACAACCATGAATAAGAATTCAGTGAATGAATTGATAAAATGCATCTGTTTGTCAAAAAAAAAAAAAAATAAATAAAATATCCCTAGTTAACAATAAAGTGCGAGCCCTAATAAAGTGCTGGTGCAGTCAAGTCAGTAAAGTGCTACTGTGCAAGTTACCGATGCAAGTTAAGCGCATTTATTGCACTAGGAACAAAGGAAAATTTGAATCTGTTGCTTTTAACCCTGGGGCACCTGTATCTCCGCCCAGAAGGAAGAGGAACAAAGTCTTCCAAGAGAGGGTGGTCAAGACTGGCTAAGATGGACTGAGCCTTCCGCTGAACTTGTCTATCATAGATAGCTGACAGAGAAAGCTGCTGGTCGCCGATAATCTTGCTGGCTACCTTAACAATATGCAACAGATGATTTTTGTTCTGCACTGTGAGGTTACCATACCAGGAAATGATGCAGAAAGTTAAAATGGACTCGATAAAAGATTTCATCCTCTACTCCTGTATGCAAATTGCGTCGGGTCAAGCTTGCTCTGTACTTTGTAAATCAGAATTTGTTTGACCAACCGCTCAAAAGTCTTCATCACTAGTGAAGTCAGAGCCACAGGCCTCTGGCAGGAAGCTTTATTGTTTTGGTGTAAGATGCTCTCACAATCCCTTCCTTTTGGTTGCGCTTGCTTCGCTTCCTCACTTAAAAAGTTAAGAAGGACGTAAGGCCAGAGAGTTGTTTTGATTTAATGAGAGTTGCATGCTAAGAAAATAAGCTACAAGTTGCAAATGATCACTACAAATAGGCTAGAAGTTAACTTTCCTCCTCCAAACACAGCGTGTGTGAAAATTTCTCCCTGGAAAATCTGGTGTGACCACCCCATGACACAAAATGAACTGAGCCCCTTTGACATTATTTTGTTTGCACTTGTTTGGTTGGCTCACTGTCTCATCTCACTCTCTCTCCCAAGACAAAGAGCCCTTTGGTGTCGGTCAGGAATTTGACAGAGCTTACATTGGTACAATAGAAGAATACTGTTATTATATATCATGTAAATCTTAGACCTTGGTCAAACACACAGGCAAATAGCTAACCCCCCTCTAAATACTTGTAATGCTGGACACAGGTGAGGAGCTGATGTTTTGTGGAGGTTTGACTCTCTCGCTCTTAAACCCTCTCAACGACGTTGGCTAACAAAGGGAATGCTGTCTCTTTCATCTCCAAGCCATCTACAGCAACCATAGCTCCAGAGTATTTCTCATCTCCTTTTAATGGTAGTTTTCAAAGGCTTGTTTTATGTCTGTTCACTCACAGCTGGGTGTGAGTTAAACCTTGGCTTGATCAAAAGATGAGGCTCTAATCTGAAGAATATGAAATGTGTCACCCGCAGATTTTCAACCCCGAAAGAAGGGAAAAAAAAAAAAAAAAAAAAAAAACTTAAAGTGTCTGGCACTCTGCTCTGGCATAGCATACGGTCCTTTTCATTAGCACTATAATGTCTGATTAATTTCCTTCATCTCAAAAGATTATGGGTGTGTAAGTGTAAATGACACCTACACACTGGGCTACTTTGATAGTTGATTTCAGTGCAGCATTATAAAATCAGATTTATCTTTATACCCTCTTTTAGCACAGGTGGCTTTGTGCCATCTTTGCACAGCTTTACATTTTTATCATTACTTACATCAGCAGTGTTTGCAGTTACTAATGACACACGCGCACACACATACACACTTAAAGGCCCCAGATCTATATCAGTCTGATCCTTCTCTGGAAGTAATCTCTGATTGACCATGGCTTGATAAGACTCAACTTGATAGCCAAAAGCTGAATCACATCAAGTGGTCTGAAGTTAAATGTATACTTTAGAATTGTGTCAATTGTGATAAATAGTTAAAGGATAAACAAAGAGGAAGAAAGTCTTGCTTCAATAATGCAGCCAAAGCGGACTCATGCCAGCATGTTTGCTTTGGTAAGTGTTGGTGTAGAGGTTGCCAAGAACTTGATGTTTTCATAATTTAAAGCTGCAGTAAGTGATTCAGATCTCCTGGGACCCGTACCTTTAAAGCTGGATTAACATACCTGGGGTTTCTCTTAGTTATCTGGCTTCACTTAACCAGACATCCGCAATCCGGATTTCCGGTACCATAAAGCCGGTTATCAACTCGCTAATTCAACCCAGGCTTTTCCAATCTAGATCTGAGCGTGCTCACATAAAGAGGGTGGTGTTTGCTGCATACGATCAATCGCAGACATGGAAAAATCTACCCGAGCCGCATACTTTATGACAGAGGAGCAGACAATAATCTTAAATTTATACAAGGAATATAAATCCATCATCTAGGCAAAAAGCAACACAGTTGTAGCTGCCAAAAGCTGCAAGGAATGCTGGCAAAAAATCGCCGACTGTGTCAATGTGTAAATTAGTGGGATTATAATACTTTCCCACCATGACGGCACGAGTAGATCTGACTACATTTGTGTGTTGCATAAATATATGTGTTTATGAAATTTGTTGTTATGGCATGTGATTTCAGCCTTATTATTTCAGATGCAGTGGAGCCAAAAGAACGTGGGAGCAAATAAAAAATAATTATAAAAACATACTTCAAAGTGGTCAGTACGCTTACTATATCTAAATACATTTAGCATATGTATATGTACATGTTGTAGGCTATATAGCCTACAACATGTACAAGGCTTTACTTCTTCACACTGTCTCATCAAATGGGGAGGCCATTTTCCAAAAGAACTGATTGGTCAGTAGGTGGAGCTTTTATACCTGCTGAGCTCTTATCTTGAACTTAACCTGCTCCGGAGCAGGTTAGGTGTTCAGCGTATGTTACCACGGCAACATAACCCGATAAAAAGTAAACCACCTTTGTGGTACAGAAAACCCAGGGTTAATCCTGAAGTTACCTCACTAAGCCCAAATCCAGCTTTATGGTAAAGGCCTCTGGTTTCACAGTAGCTTGGTTGTACACAACTGAAAGTTAAGTCAACAGAATGCTTTTTTGGGATGGAAACAAGGGATGCATTTCACTTTAACTCTTTTTGGATTACTTGGACTATTTTGTCTCTGACCTCCAGTATGATAATGTGGTGAAGCTGCAGACTTGGGGTAAGCTGCTTTGAATTAACATTTTTGTGGCTGCAGTGCTGATTACAGAGACAGAGGCGCTCTCACAACTGATCTGAAATTTGGATATGTTTATCTGCAGAATGTGAGGATTCAGTGAAACTCTAAGTTAAGTTGAAGCGGTGATGGGGAGAAGAGGAGGGCAGAGGAGGAGCTCATTTTGGCCGATACAGAGCGTAAAAAAGACATAACGCCAGGCTGGCTGCAAACTGTATAGTGGAAAGAAGACACATAGTGATGACTCTCACATTGCAGTTGGTCATTTCACTCGATAAAATGCATGCATTGCAATGTAGCTTTAAGGAAAATCGACAAATTAAAAATTTACTTCTTTTATAAGCAGTTCAAAAATTCTGTCTTAAGGCCACTCATAAGAATGGCACCCTATAGTTCATTTTGAATTCAAGAAGTGACAACTGTAAAAAAAAATAAATAAATAAATAAAATAAAAAAAATTGCCCCTCATACTCATATTTTGCCTAGAAATCTCACTTTGCTATATGGTGTCACAGCCAGCTGCACCTCTAACTTATTTAGTTTGCTCCAGGTGTCTTTTAGAATACATTTGCAAGTTTTCCTCAGACAATCCTTTACTCTTGATCTGATTTGCTTTCACCGTGGGCTCACAAGCTATCATATTTGAATTTTATTTTATTCATATCCCACATCTGTCTTGACTACCTGCTGCTGATGTACACATTTAATTTTTGCTATCTTTGATGTCAGTGATACACAGTCCTCTTTCACTCAGGGGTCATAAAGCCTCACAGTAACTAAAGGAACACCCGCAGGTTAACTCACAATATGCTTCATTCCATTTGAATGTTCTTCTTTTCATTTTAAATTATATCTAGGACATAGACCATACGGAGTGCGTTTGGACTATCAGTACCAGTCTCATCATTGTTGTTGGAAGACTTGGCTATGGAGAGCAGTGTCCTGGATTAGTTCCTGTTATGTTCAGAATGTGCAAGTTAGTGACTCAGAGAAGGGATTTGACCTCTTAACAGTGCTGTTGTTAGATAATGAGCAGATCAAATCGACATGTCCCCTTTAACCCACTATAGCAGTGTATTTCTCAGCTGTGCATGTCATCCTTTCTCTACTATAATTTCTCCCTTTGTGTATTGTATTATGCTCTTGGTTGTTCTGTGATCAGTGCATTCAACAGAACCATGAGAAACTATTTAGCTGCAATTACTCAACCAATGCTAATATGCTTGCTCTGTATTTCCTCTTGTTCACTGCCATCAAACAGGTCTTGTGCGTACACCAAGCGTACCCCCCACCATTGAGGTTTATGCAGAGACTGTCAATTCTTGTTGCATGACATGGTAATACCAGTCCTACATCCTTAAAGAAGTATGGAGACTCACAAAAGTGTTCATGCCCTAAGAAGAGTAAAAACACATAAGAAAAAAAAAATCTTGACTCAGGCTTTTATAATTCATGCATCTAAGGGTTAATATGTAAGCATTCTATAAATCAGGGGTGTCAAACTCGTGCCATGGAGGGCCGAGAGGCTGCAGGTTTTCATTCCAACCAACAACTCCACCAGGTGATTTCACTGATTAGTCCCGCCTCTCTGTTTGGAGGTAGGGTGATCAGTGAAATCACCTGGAGGAGTTGTTGGTTGGAATGAAAACCTGCAGCCTCTCGGCCCTCCATGGCACGAGTTTGACACCCCTGCTATAAATGAAGATTTTCTCTTTTCTAGAAGTCATACAGAACCAATATTAGCCTGAATCCATCAGCAATAACAATAATAATAACATCCACAGGAGCCAAATGTAGCTCATCATGTTTGTATCTTTAAAGACATAAAAGTTTTATCTTTTCAAGAATTGGAGAATGGTATCCACAAATTTGAACAGTCTCTGAGACACACACACACACACACACACAGACACACACACACAAAATAAATATACACATAAAAGTCTCCTGATCTGTCCATATTGCTAAGTCAGCACTGCAACTTGCATTCAATTACAATATAGGTTGAGTACTGTACATATTGTGTATTAATATACTCAAAATACAGCATCTCTCCCTCCGTTATCTTCCTTTTTTCTATTGCATCATGCATTCCTCATTCTGTTAAAGGTCTTTCTTTTTGTCCTTAATGTTAATAATCTTCTTCTGCTCTAAATGGCAGGGAGTGAAGTGTGGTTTGGGGTGGGGTGTCAGTGAAAGATGTGTCAATATGCTGGATAGACCTGATTCTCATTTAGAGTTGACAGTTTTCCTCACTGATTTTGTTCGACCTCAGTAACTTAAGTTGTACTTCCCTCATCTACATGGTCTTGTTAAAGATTTATTTAAATAAGGCTGATTTGAATTTGAACCTTTTCAAATGTGTTGTGAACGTCAGAAGCTGGTTGGATACACAATTGGATATGAGTCGAATGGAAGTGTAGGGTAAAAATAATTAATTTACCACTTTGTTACGGAGAAATCAAGCCACCAAAAAATCCTTCAAAGTATACATCCAAGTTAACGTGGTTACCGCAATCACAGAAAATCACAGAAAACAAGGGGGTTTAATCCGGCGGTGAGGTCACCTGCTGCTCCTGGTTAGATTTCAAGCCGCAGCGAAAGCTCCGCTGCGTTTAAGGTTTAGAAATGCCTGGGACAATGTAGCTTCTGTGGACGCTACCGCGCTATTTGATCGGTGAAATAGTTTCACTTCTGAAAAGCTGTTTGATTTAGAAAACAGCGTCGTTGCGACCACCCTACTGAGAAATGTCGTTTAACTAGTAACGTCACTACTTGTAACGCCGCTACTGCCCAACACTGGAAATATGTACCTGTTTTGCAGGTAGTGTGTGGAGGGCCACAGACAAAATACAAAGCGCTATATCCGGCCCGTGGGCTGCTAGTTGACTAGGCCTGCCATAGGCATTAATATGGACCTCGTCCCTTCTTTGCAGCTAGAATAGCTTCCACTCCTCTGGGAAGGCTTTCTACAAGATTTTGGAGTGTGTCTCTGGGAATTTTTGCCCATTCATCCAGAAGAGCATTTGTGAGCTTTGATACTGATGTTGGATGAGAGGGCCCGGCTCACAATCTCTGTTCTAGTTCATCCCAAAGATGTTGGATGGAGTTGAGGTCAGGGCTCTGTGTGGGCCAGTCAAGTTCTTCCACACCAAACTCACCCAACCATGCCTTTATGGACCTTGCTTTGTGCATGGGGGCACAGTCATGCTGGAACAGAAAAGAGTCTTCCTCAAACTGTTCCCACAAAGCTGAAAGCAGAGAATTGTCCAAAATGTCCTGGTAAGCTGAAGCATTAAGATTTCCCTTCACTGGAGCTAAGGGGCCGAGGCCACCCCCAGGAAAAACAAGCCCATAGCATTATCCTTCCTCCATCAGACTTTACAGTTGGCACAATGCAGTCAGGCAGGGAACGTTCTCCTGGCAGTCACCAAACCCAGGCGTCCATCAGACTGCCAGATAGAGAAACATGATTCATCACTCCACAGAACACATTTCCACCCCTCCAGAGTCCAGTGGCAGTGTGCTTTACACCACTCCATCTGACACTTGGCATTGTGCTTGATGATGTAATGCTTCCATGTGGCTGCACGGCCATGGAAACCCATGCCATGAAGCTCCTGGTGCACAGTTTTTGTTCTGATGTTAATTTCAGAGGAGGTTTGAAGCTCTGCAGTTATTGAGTCAGCGGAGCATTGGCCACTTTTATGCACTATGTGACTCAGCACTCAGCGACCCCGCTGTGTAACTTTATGTTGTCTGCTGCTTGTGGCTGAGTTGCTGTGGTTCCTAAACACTTCCACTTTTCAATAATACCACTTACAGTTGATGGTGGAATATCTAGGAGGGAAGAAATTTCACAAACTGACTTGTTGGCATGGTGGCAATGGTGGCATCCTGTTACATTACTATTACAGTGCCATGCTGGAATTCAGTGAGCTCTTTAGAATGAACCATTCTTTGACAAATGTTTGTAAAGGCACACTGCATGGCTAGTGCTTGAATTTATACACCTGTGGCAATGAGACTGAATGAAATACCTAAATTCAATGAGTAAGAAGTGTTGCCCAATATTTTTGTCCATATAGTATATTTTGATGAATGATTTGCCTCCAGATAGCACTGCTGTGTATGATACATCAAGACAGTGATGTGAGAGTTTGTATTTTCAGACTATACCTGGTGTAAACCTATTCTAGAAAATTGTTTCTTAAAGGTACCAACTTCCTTGAGTCATTTTTTCACATGCACAGAATAATATGTGGTAGTCACTGTATCTGTGCTGCACAACATCACTGGTATTTGTCTTATATGTTGTCTCTTGTTTATGTCTCTCATCATGACTTGCAGGCCTCAGTACTTTAAGATCATTGAAGAGTGTGTGTCTCAGATTGTTCTTCATCGCAGCGGCACCGACCCAGACTTCAGTTATCGCAAGCGCTTAGATGTGGACTTCAGCCACCTCTTAGGCAAGTTAAATACTAAATGCGGTCTTTACCTCACAAGTCATTTAAATAGTATTTGAATATGTGCATGTTTCATCCTTTGTTTTCAGAGGTGTGCATAGATAAAGCACGAATTGATGAGTATGAACAAAGAGCTTCAGAACTGGCACAGAAGGCAAGTATTTACAAACAGCACACTGTACATAGATATTCAGTCCTCTTCACGTTTAATCAGTTCATTTAGATAGAGAGTTTTGTTGGTGATTACTTTTGAATGAAGGCCCATGCAATCAATCAGCCTCTCTCCAACTTGCATTCATGCAGGTGTGAGTCAAACATTTGATGCAATGTCTTGTATAGTCATATATATTTTATATGTTTGTGACATCAGGGTTTTGAAACAGTTTGAGATGCTCCGGACTGTTTACATACATATACACACGCACAAACACAAAACACACAGCCAAAGGATTTAACATGCAGACTACCTACAGTTTGCTTCCTTAGATAGTCTTTTTCTGCCCCTCCTGCGGTCTGCTAGATTAGCTTTTCACTGCATGGAACAAAAAACAAAACAAAGAAAGATATTCAAATGTAGCTTGCTGCAACAATAGTTTATTCAAAGGTACTATTTTGTATGTGTTGTGCACCACACACACACACACACACACACACACACACACACACACACACACACACACCAAATGTTTTCAGTCAAGTGGATTGCCTGCTGTGATTAATTAAAGCGTGGCTAGCAGCAGGCTGGAGATCCTGTTGCGGGGGAGGGGCTGGACGATTGATAGGTGTGCAACTAAAAGGCTTTATTAATAAAAAGGGTGTTTGCCTAAAAGGTGAAAAACACATGGACAATGAAGTTATGACAGTAAAATGAATGTTGATTATGTCAAATATTCATACCAATGAAGAGAAAACACTAATTATTGTAATGAGTTTTCATTGTGTGTCTGTATAACAGTTTATGTATCTCTCTGTCTAGTTGGACGAGGAGTTTCTCAGCAGGCAGGAGGCACAAGGTCATCTGGTTAAATGTGAGGAGAAAATAGCTGAGCTCCAGGCAGAGCTACTTGCCTTCAGGTCCCAGGTATATCTGAGACAGTCTTTGTACTTCTACTCTTTTCACTCTCTGGTGTCCTGCGGGCTTACATTACATGTTTGTCTATGTTATTCTTTCAGTGTCTTTTTTTGTAAACTTGGTTTATCGTTAGAGGAGAAGAAGAAGAGTGAATACAGATGTGATTACTTCATGAAACTCTGACCACTGCATTGGAATTTAACATTCCTGCCTTACTTCTGTTATGCAATTTTCTTTTCTTTTTAAAATTTTTAAAAAATATTGATTTATTTATCCAATTATTCATTTATTTATTTATTTGTTTTTCTCTCTTTTTTTTTTTTCTTTATCCACTCGAGCCTGCAGTTTGGTTTGACATGGAGGCCGCTCTACTGGCTAGCCGACACTAAGTCTAATGAGAACAGTGACCAGTCCTCCGTGCTGGCCTCCCCTAATTCTCTGATCTGTATCCCATAAGAGGAAATTGTTCTAAAAGCAATTTATTCTGACAACCCCCGTCAACCTCACCACCAGGCCTCTCTTTACCCCCTCCAGGACTCCAGAGAGTTGCTCCCACACTTGCAAGATAACTACACACTTAGAGAGGGGAAGAGAACTTCTTTTTTATTTTCCTGATAATTTTTCAATTTGGGAGAGTAAACACAGAACGAATACTCAAATAGTAGCTTAGCTCAAATGATTGTCATACATTAAGCCAGAAAAGGTACACTCTCTCTCACTAACACACACACACACACACACACACACACACACACTTGTTAATTCAGCAAAGGTGTTCTTCCCTCTAGAGGCAGTGGCAGAGTCCAGGGCTGACCTTTAGTGTGCGTCTTTAATCTAAAACTGGTGCCTGGATCAATAAGCCATTTGCTCTGTACGATAGAATTTACGAAGCTTTGTTGCCCTGGTTGTAACATTTGATTTTTACCTTTGAAAAGAAAAAAAAATCATTGTGGATATGACCTGGACAGAATCCTGACCATTTATGAGCATTTGGCCTCTTCTGGACGCTTGACAAGACACGTTTCCTCTTTTCCATAGCACACCAGTAAAGAACAGGAAGGCCCACTTTGGTACACACAAGGGAGATGCTGTAGTTGATCTCCCTCCATTTCTCTTTTCAGTTACAGTGATTTTCTGTTTTTCCTTGAGTTATTGATTTCCCTAATCCCTCTCTAACATTTCATGTATAACGATCGTACACAAAAAAATCAGAGCTTCAGTACCCCTTACGAAAATACTATTTCTCATCAAGATATCATGCTGAAATAGTATAGCAATGACTTCTATATAAGGGAATGTTTTTGCACAGTTGTTGTTGATATTCATGCCATAAAAAATGTCTGTCATCCTTCCTTACATATTATCAAGGCATTTTTTTTCTGTATTTTATGTATACAGTATGTCAGCATACACTCTCTTTCTCTGTGCCTGCCCAGTTTGGAGCTGTACCTGTTGGTGTGTCTTCTGCTCACATGGGACAGGCCCTCTCTTCATCATCATGCCTCTCTGCACCTCCACCCCTTCCACCAGTACCAGGGTGTGCGGCACTCCCTCCACCACCGCCTCCACCCCCTTTACCAGGCTGTGCTGCTCCTCCTCCTCCACCTGGAGTGCCTCCTCCCTTTGGTGCTCCCCCACCTCCCCCTCCAGGGTTTGGAGGTGCTTTTGGGTCCCCCACCCACCATGCACTGCCTTATGGCCTCATGCCTAAGAGGGAATTCAAGCCAGAGACCTCCATGAAGCGCCTCAACTGGTCCAAGGTGAGACTGTGGGCAGCCAAATCCCTGATAACTAAGGCTTGGCACATTGAATTAAGTTAAAAGTAGTCTTTGTAGAAAATCACTCTTGAAAATAGACCAATACGGGCCATTGCGGTATTTGTGCGGGCTAAGTTCTGGGCAGCATGCCTGTGTGAAATAGGAGCAGAGCACATCACTGGCCAAACATCATCAAGGACTTGACCAGGAACAATGCTTGAAATCATTAGAGACTTGGAAGTGGTCTGTCCTTCAACATTTTATTTTATTTTTCAGATTCATTGAAGGTAGACAGGGAGGAGGAGAGAGAAGTTCTTGCAGGTTCAGTGCATAGACAAGCACCCTCAACCAGCCAGACAAAGTCTCCATTTCTGCAGAAACAAGGACACAGTGTCATAGATGCAAAGCACCCTTCACAGCTGTGACCCTGGTTGGGTGTGTTGTCTGCAGACATTACCATGCCACAAGGGGTGAGACAGAATAACTGAGTATGGGAATAAATGAGGGATTTACTTGCAAGAATTGCTTTGCTTCAAAAAGTATAGGCTACTCTAATCTAACTGAATACTGGAAGCATTTATATTGAGTCAACATATTGGACAAATTTTGCTATGGTGCTAGATTACAAATAAGAAAACTCTCGGATGAGAAATTGAACATCCAAGGCAGATCCTTATAACTTTGTTGCTGATGTGCATTGGCAGCACACACACAGTACAGATGTTCCTGCAAAGGATTTAGAAAACACCTTCCCACTTCCAACTCCTCTTTGCCAGTAGTCATTAAGAAACAGCCTGTTTAATCTTTGAGATGATCAGATGCTATTGTCAGAGCAGCCTCGGTGGTGCTTCTGCAGATGTTGCTGCACCTTAGCATACTGACACTAGTTCGCACCACAAGTGCTATTAATTTGTTGTGCAATTAATAATTGAATCTCATTTGTGCGTCAGTGCAGCTGTTTTGAGAACTAAACCATATGTTTGAAGTTTCAAATTTACCTTTTAATAGGACATAGTGTGGGCAAAGCTGTATGAGACCCTCAGATACAGTATGGTTACATTCAGGATGAAGCTGTCTTGAAACTTGTTCAGTAATAGAATTTCAAAGTTATGTGTTTTCCATAGAGAGCTCTTTTGTTGCGCTGTTGAGTGGTTCAGCCTTTTTTCAGGGCTTAATGAAGCGATGCAGAAAAGCTGATGTCTTATAAGGTTCCAGACCTCCTGGGTACACATGAGAGCAACACTGGCTTTTTATATTATTCACACATGCATGAATGCACACGTGCACACACACACACACACACACAGAAAAAAATAGGCTAATTTATTCTATTTGGTGTTCAGTGTTGTTGTGTACTGGTGCAGCATTTTATTTATTTATTTATTTTCCGGCCACGAATAATATATCCATGTGTGATTGTAACTTTTAGCTAGGATTTTTTTTCTGTGTTTTATTTTTTCTATTATTTCTCTATTTTATCATCAGTTAGCTAATTTTAGTTATTCCGTGATTATTTTCTTTATAGATGACATTTTGGGAGGGAGACACCTACAGAAACAACTTAGATTCAGCATCATGTTGTTTTTACAACTGAACATTATTTATTCAATCCATGGACCAGTTAAATATGCAAGTATGGGAGTATTGTATTATCTTGAAGCAGGGTATTATTTGGCTTTGCCCACCCCCCTGTTCACTCTCCATGCTGTGAAAAATGGTGCAGAAAGTGCTGAAAGGAAGGGGTGTTTATGGGCACTAACATATTGTTTTATGTAGTTAATTCTGGATGGACATTTGCCTTGTGAACGCAACTGAGCTGCAAAAGGGCGTAGTGGTAGGGGACCAGCCTATCTCTTGATCCTACCTGAGCTGCACGCTTTTTTTTTTTTTTTTTTTTTGATGTGGTTGTGATGTCCTTTTAGCCACAGCTCGGAGCCAGACACAGATCCCTGTATTCCCATTTTATTTGAAACAGTAGCACCTCTCTTTTGTTCCCCCTCCCTCCATCCCATCCCACCTCTCTCTCTCTCCCTCTCCCTCTCCCTCTCTCTCTCTCTCTCTCTCTCTCTCTCTCTCTCTCTCTCTCACTCAATATTGTTCTCTTTCCACCTTGTGTAAGTGGAGTCAGTTTTGACACCATGCCCATTTATCTTTCATTTAAGGTAATTGCAAACTGATTGGCACACGCTTTATACTTGCATGCCACATGTGACCCAAAACCTATGGGTTTTGGGGGAGTAATTCAGACTGACAGGCAGAATGCAGAGAAAGATACCTAGCATGGTGTAGTGAGGCTGAAGTAAAGTTAGGGATGTAAGCACTCTCCTTCTGTTTACAATGAAGTAAACCTAAGTACTCAATGTAAAAGACTGATTTACAGTTACAGCATATTTTTATCTTGGTAGTAGGCAGGACTATTGTGCAACAAATTCATTTAGAATGGCCTGCTGCAACTTTAATCTTTGGTTAATAAACTAAATGTATCTGTTATCTAACCACATTTCCATCTGTAGCCTCACTAATCAGCTCACTCCTATGTGTGAAAGCACATTTTTCGAGGTCCTGTGTGTTTTGCTGGTGTGTGAAAACAAATAATTTGCATTAACTGAATTTACTGAACATGAGCGTGTATGTTTTCAGATCCGTCCCCAGGAAATGTCAGAGGGCTGTTTCTGGGTGCTGGCCAATGAAGACCGATACGCAAAACCTGAGCTGCTCAGCAAACTTGCTCTTACTTTTGCTTCACAAAGAACAGGTCAGACTCCTCATACTGTTACCGGTTTTATTCATTTCATGTCTAGCTTCCTGCCTTTCTTGTCATGAGTAGACAGATACTTTCACATATACCATTAAATCTATTATTACATGATGTAATTCTGAGCTGCCCTGATGAGAGTCGCAGTCACAAAGATCCTTTAGAGCATATTGAAAGCCCTTTATTCCTACAGAGATGTGTTTTGTCCTGTGTTCCTCTTCATCCCTTCTTCTTAAAGTCTTCAACCCCCTTCCTTCCCTTCTCCCCAGTCCAGCTTGCTAAGCTCGTGACTGCAGCCATTTGTCTCTCATTTTCAGTGTTGTGGTAGGGGGGGAAATTGGCGGATTCTTCATTTGAGCCACAGTGGCCAATCATGACAGAAAGATGTGTATGTGTGTTTATGCTTTTTTTGGTCTGTGTGTGTGGGAGAGAGAACCACTGCCTCTGCGCTTATGTGTATTCGGCTATGTGTCTGATTTCATTGTGGAGGCTTTGGGTGACAGACAACGATACAGGGAAGTGTGTGCGTGCTTGTATCAACCCTCCAGGCCTCTATTAGCAGTCAGATTGCTTTTTATCACTTGCAAAGAACGGATAGTGGGATATGCATGACAAAAGTGAACACTCATTTGTTAGGCTTCAATTTGGTCTAATTTCCTATGCTGTTTCAAGCGTAAGATGAGATTCTATAAGCGCTAAATGAAGTTGATTACTTATTTCTTTCCCAGGCCTCTCCTTTGAATTTCTTTTGGTTTCATTTCTACCTTATGTATTATCTTAATGTGTCTTGCATTTCTGATTTTTCCTGGCTATTACATAGGCTATATTTATGTTATCCAGGATTTCATTTCTTATGCCAGTACTTCATCTGATTTAACGGGACCTCTTAGCACTCCTAGCAAAGTGGAGTATCGTAGTTAGGTCAGAGTCCTCAAGGTTGTAGGGCTGTGTTCTACTACTGGGCTACTCTGAGTGTTCCTAGAGGTAATGAATGTGATAAGACATCATATAGTTATAACTATGCACATTAGTATGGCTTACAAGGTTCTGAATATTCATGTACAAAGTTGTTGCAATGATTAGTGCAAGAGTGAGAGGTAGCAAGAGATGTTATCAGTCATGTCCTCTCCTGTGCTTGGTCTATTAGTCCCTTCTCTGATGATTTATTCACATGTGTCTTGTGTTTTCTCTCCCATCACCTTGTCACCAGCTCAGCTAGCTTACGCAAATTTGAATTATTCATCCAGGTGTTATCTACCTGTCACAACTCTATGCCGCACTTCTCGAGGCACATGAGAGCCCCTCTTACACACTGGTGTGCCCTTGTTTCTCTCCGACAAGGTGTTGAATAATAGAGGCGGATCTAAATGGCAAACAGGTAGACAAACAGTCAAGCAGGTGTTCCCGAGAGAGGGCAGAGGAAGGATGTCCACCAGTAGACAAATGTAGTTTTCTGTTAGGGTAATGACTCAGAGCATAAGCTCACACACAGCATTTTACTCTAAAGCAATCATTGAAGTACATTTCTCATTGCATGTGAAGTCACACACACAAGAAGGGGTGCTCTGCAGCATGCTGACTGCCTGGTTTGTCGCTGCTCATGGGTAATGCATTTTCAATTTGGTATGAAACCTTTCTGGATGTAGGATGCCTAAATCCAACCTTCCGTACGTGTTGAGCCCTCCCTCTCCAGCCCTATTCTTGATTTCCTCCTTGTTTCTGCTCTTCCCAGTGGAGGCTGTAGGAGCAACATGTCTGGTGGGTTTAGCCATTGGACCAAGTTGCTGCTGCTGCTGCTGCTGCTGTTGCTGTGTGTGTGTCAGGGAGTGTTTGTGTATGCATGTGCGCATGTGGGCCTGTCCTCTCATTAACACAGCCATGTAGCATCATGCTTCATCTCACTTAAGAGCAACGGCATCTGGATCGGCATTAAACATTAAAAAGGACACAGTTTTCTCTCAGTTTTTCCCATTAAATATTCATCCTCATCTCTTGAAACTTCCTTATTCTTTCGTGACGATTGGGCTACTTGCAGTCGTTATCTTCGAGAATCTCTGCCATCCAGTACACAGCTGCTTAGAGATTAGATGGGGACAACATGCAAGTCTGTTTTGAGACTGTGGCTGTTGTATTTTTGACAGAACTCAACTTTATTAAGTGTAAAGAAAAATGCAGTGTATCTTCTTTTTTATACATAATTTTGTTTGTTAAGAGATGGCCTAAATTACAGATTCAGAGAGAATTTGTGCTTGCTTGAACTGAATGCATTTGGAAGAGCGAAAGCAAATATTCTGACAATTAAACTTACATTATTTCCATATTGGTAATATTGTTTGTGGCTCTACAGTTCCTTGCTATTTTAATTTCTACACACACACACACACACACAAATATATGTATGTATATTATTATTGTTTTTCTGTTCAGAACAGGATGTGGTTGTTGGTAAGGGTCAATTCAATTTCAACACATCTCTTCAGATAACAAATTGGGATAAATGGATGTTTTTACTTGTGAGCAAGCAGGTCAGAGCAAACAGAAATTAGACCATCTAGAGTAATATGACTTGATTTCCATGCTCCTTCCCAAAGTCTCTGTTCATTAGCTGCAGTTTTCAGTGGATACAAAGGTCCTGTAAATCCCCTGCTCTGATCAGTTAAAATTAATACAACTTCTCAATTAGGGACAAAACAATGAGAGGTGGTCACTCCCCCATGTGTGCAATGTTAGTTCTTTAATCTAATGGAGCAATTACAGCACAGAAGAAGTGACAGCCCATTTTACACGGTAGAGGCAGAGAGAGAAAGGCAATTTGGGACTGATTTTGTAAAGTGCATTTGGAAGTATTAGGAAGGGTTGAAATGCAGGAGGTTTCCACTGTGGAAGGAAATAGCATCACGGGCCCAAATCTGTCTTGTTCCTTTCCCATGGAACTATTAGAATTGAATTGGAGTGGTTGTAACTATTTTGGTAAATTAGAAGAATTTGAATCACTCTCCTCTTAGTTTTATCTGTATTCCTTAATATGGTGATGTGATCCTTTACTTACTCACCACCCTCTTTTTCCTTCTCGGCTAATAAAGCAGTGATCTTCCTCTCCTGGGTCTGACATAATTTCCACCCATCCTCTGGCTAGCTTCAATACTATCCCTTTTTCTAAACTCCATCCCACTTATCACCACTGTCAAGTAGTTTTAAAGCTGTCATATAGAATTTTTATGTTCAACCTAATGCAAAACTAGTTCACACCTGTCACCCTTCGATAAAATTATATTATTAATTACAGTAACTATTATTACTGTGGACATTGCAAAGCTGGTGTTTCGACATTCCTGTGCTGGTGCATGATTAACTTTTAACACGTTTTACATCAAGCACACTTAAGAGTTTCTACTTGAACTACATAACAAAAAAATATAGCAGGGGCTAATTACCTTGTCTGACAATTCTCTCTTAATTCTCCCTTCTCTGACATTTTTTTTTCTTTCCTCCTTTTTCCTCATTGCACATTGAGATTAAAAATAAATTCCCCTGAGCGACCCTGGCCCCAACATGTATTTTTCAAGCAGCATTTGATTCACTCTTACCAGAGGGAGATGAGTTACGTAGAACTGGAAAGTTCCATGCTGAAGGTTTTACGCACTAGAATATGCTGTACATTCAGTAGCTTAACGTAAATACAGTTTCTAGCAGCTGAGAGTAGGAGCTGAGCAGTTCGATTCTCTCTCAAGTGCTCTCTTCTATCTAGCTTTTCCACCTACAGTTTGTTTTGAGGGATAACCGTGTAGCACTGTGGTATACAAGCAGGTATATTGTCATTGCTGGTTTTCTTTCGCCTGTTCTCTCACTTGCCTTTTTTCAGTTGCACCCATTTTCTCCTTACAGGGTAGTTTTCCTGTAACACACCATTTTGCCGTGGCATGTTTTTAAACGTGGGTCCATAATGCCCTTCCAAAAATCTTTCAGGTGGTAACAGATAGACAGCTCAGGGGAGAGATGAGTCCCTTTATTGATCTAGCCAGAATTACCCTTAATTATTGGCTCTGCAAAGACCAGCACACATCAGTCCAGTTTGCCAGTAAATTGATTCTGAGTCCATCAGAAACAATTGGGGGAAAATGTCTCAACAACATGCAAGTAATCATCTGCACTGATTTCTTTACTTCAGTAGCTTCTGCGAAACTGTAAAGTTTGTTTTTTTGAGTGTGTGTTTGTGTGTCTGCGTGTGCATCTGCATCTTTGCATCTGTGTGGGCACACACACTTGTGAGTTTGAGTGTTTGTTAGAGTATGCGAGATGGAGAGAAAGGGACAGCATGTATCTTTTTTCCTGTCTTTTAGTACCCTGTATGTTTTTGCTCATACTCCATCAGTTTGTTACTGATAACTTTTTGCTCCATGATTTCAAACCACTGCAGTGCTGACAACATAAGTTAGAATTTGTGTTAAAAACACTCTACTTCTAACTACTCGAATAAATTGTTTTCTTTTTCTACCTTCCATTACTGTTAGCTAGGGCTATGTATTGGTACTTATTTTCCAGTTTGATTCAATTTCAATTCACAAGGTCCCACTTTGATTCAATACTGATTTCAGTTTGATTCAATATTAGTTCAGTTAGGGCTAAGGCTGAACGCTTTGGTGAAAAAAAAATTATATTGCAGTTCATTTTACAGATATTGTGAGTGCTATATGATTCACGACTTTAGAAGGAATGAAAGTTTTTGCACATCAATTTTCTCTTTCACTGAGAAAAGTTATTAAAATGATGATGGTGTAATTTTTGCAGGGGTCTGTACCAGACAAACATGTTTTCTTACATCTGGAGAATTTGTAGGCCACTGCATCGCTGTAGCACTATAAAACTTTATTTAAACTAATGTCAAGTTAAGTTATGTTAATGTTAAACAATGATAAGATTTTGATTATATTTTGATTAATTGTTCAGCCCTAAATAGGGTTTTTCCATTACAGTACTAATTTCGCAGTATACATATAGCTTTACTTTTGTCCAATTCCTCTTTACCTCATCGTTTTTCTGTTCTGATGTCTGCATCAAGACATCTGCCTTCAGATTTGATGACGCTGGCTTCAGGGCAGAGCTCCCACCATCTGTAGTTTCTGTTCAAAAAATGTAATTTGATCAACTGAGTTTGATCAACTGAGTTATTCAGCAGACGATACCTGCAGAACAGCAGGTGAGTTACAAATAAAATTTAGCAAATATCTTCACACACCACTAAAATGGACAGATTAAAACATCACTCTTGGGATTTTCAGAATCAATATCAGATCATTCAAATGAATATTGTGATTAAGCGGGACATTAATATTTACAGCCAACACTGCTGGGTGCCATGAGTTCAGCACTTTAGAGTTAATGTTTTTTGGCATTATTTTTCTTCAAGCTAAGCTACTGTGGGATCATTTCCATCCACAATCCAAGACCAACTAAATGTTATATACTAAAGTTGTCTAATCTAAGCAAGGACATACATTTCACATTCAATAAATGATTACTTATTTTCTATTGCTTCCTCATAATTTTGCACAAATTTGCAAATGTCATGATTGGTGAGCCTGGTAGCTTTTCATCTCATTCCAGCCACTGTGCTGTGTTTAGACTCACCAGTCACTTCCTTAGCTGCTTATTTCTCTGCATCCATTCAAGGCAACATCCTGATTAGTCTAGAGGCACATGTCATCTACGCTGACAAGTTGATGCCACCAACGACTCCAAGAGCGCTGGTGCGCTGGCTCTGTTGTTACCGTACTGACCTGATAGCAGATGAGTAGGTGAGATGTCATGCCTTGCAGGTTAAAACACAGAGAAAAAATAGAGAGAGAAAATTGTTGATTATCAGATGCACCACAAGACAGAAAAACCATAGGGTTTCAGGAAGTGAGAGCACTATTAGATAAATGGGAAATAGGGGGTACTTTGAGAATTTGCACAATAGCAAAAGAGAAGTAAATAATGACCAAATGGAGGATCTCACACAGGCACATGCACAGACACACAAGCATGCACACACAGAAGATAAGCTAATTAGCGTAGTAGTTAAACAGTTAAGTCAAGACTATTATGGACAAGTGCGAGTACGTTTTGCCCATATATCCATGTGTTCCTGCCCTCTGAGCATTCTTGACTGACTGCTCATTTGACCACATTTAGCTTCAGTGACACAGTCAGACCTCTATCTTTTACCCTCGTGTCCCATCCTCCTTTCTCCTCAACCCTGTTAGTCTCTACACAATATTTCAGGTTCTGCCCTGCCCAAGTTAAACATGACAGCAACAATTCTCACTACAGCATAATTAGCCTTCTTGTGTTGCAATAGTCAAAGTAACCCACTGGTTTTAATATCATTGTATTGTGGCTGCCCAGATATTAGAGTTGTCAGATTAATTGCCACCTGTGGCACGCACACCTGCACCATTCAGTTCAGTTTTTATAAATTAGCTACAACATAGCTAACATTTATAAGGGTTACCTGAAAGCAAATCAAAGTACATTGAATTGTACATCTGCAAACCTGATTTTGAACTGGTTTTATTTTGTCTGCACTTGGACCGTTTCCCTTTACTTGCAGACCTACTGAATAATAAGCAATCTTTAGACATACTAACACTTTGACTTAGGTCAGAGGGGGAGAGCTGCTAAACCATACTAGTTTAGTATGATGAATGAATGTGTACTTTTTATGTGTATTTTAACTGGTCTTGTGTTTTATTAAATTACTAACAGTAGTCCCAAATTCAATTTGTTCAGACTATGAAAGACAAAATATAACATGCAGGCCAGTGGTTTTGACTTATTCAAAAGAAATGAGATGTCGCATACAGTTAAACAGGGGTCTTTTGATGACATTTAGATACAGGTATAAAGATATGACAAACTGAAATTGAACACATTAAACACACTGAACCTGAATACACACGCACACACACAGCAGCAGCAGCAGTACATGCTGCAAGGAGAAAGGGAGATAGGCCATATATATCAGGTGTAATTGTGACCTGCTACAGTAAATCAACAGTGGCACTCAGATAGGATTGTACTTTGCCCCAGGAAAACATTGTTGATTTCCTATTTCCTCACTCATTAAAACAAAAGGTACTCTTCCTGTGTTATTAATTATGG
Organism: Myripristis murdjan; assembly: GCF_902150065.1. Lineage (NCBI taxonomy): Eukaryota > Metazoa > Chordata > Actinopteri > Holocentriformes > Holocentridae > Myripristis > Myripristis murdjan. Next base: position 12,853,618 of record NC_043982.1, read on the forward strand.
CACCCATCCTGTGTACAGCCAAAATTGTTTGGGCATATGAGCTCACTGGGGTGTCCTTTAACACTGATGCATACACACATGCACTCAAAACTGATAGGCGTGTTAAACATGTGTGCCCTTCATGCTTTCTCAGGCCACCTTTTAGAAGCCATTTCAGTTAGATTTGAAGGAACCATTTGGTTTGATTGTCTGTTTTTCACCGACAAGGTTGTCAGAGGTTTTACATTCACAAGGAAACAAAAAGAAGTTTAAAGGGGCAAAGTGCCACTGGTGGTGCTACGGCCCCCACTGTTGCTCCTTGAAAACTGTTCTCCTGACCATTCTGGTCTGTTGAAGCCAGCTGCCTGGGCAGCAGACACAGTTTTTAATATGTAGGGTTTTGCACCGAGATTGCTCATGTACAGTATCTCAACTTAGCCATATCTACATGCATCTACATGTATAATACTGGTTTTGTCATAAAGTATTTCACAACTTTACCCATACATTGACCCCTCTCCCCACAACAACAACAAAAACAGATTGTCCTCCACCAAAAAAACAACCCCATAGTTTATTTGTACAAGCAACTTATTATGATCTATAGTTACATTTTAAAGTTAAGCAACCTCTAATGGTCGTGCAAATAACAACAATGTGTTGTGTCAGGAAGTGAAGTCACATGCCATAGTATAACAAGCACCAAAATCCGTACTGGATGGGTCACCCCTACACAGGACTTTCAGCCTGGAGACTGGAGTTTGACCTGTCCTTCAACCGTAACTTCAACCAAACCCTAACCTTAACCAAGTATTTTTGGTGCTTAGATAACCAAATTGTGACTGTTTTGACACATGCACACCACAGCTTGTGGCAATCTTTCCTGCAGCACGAAACCCTAGGAAACCCTCCTGTGAGTTGCATTAAAGGGTAGGAACAAACAACATTTGTGGTTGTATGGGTCAGAGGACTTTTTGAAAAAAACAAAACAAAACTACGTCATCATTAAAATTGGACACCCGCTCAAACCTCCTGTACACACATACACAAACACTCACTCTACATGGTATCCGCAGGGTCTTGAAAAGTATTAAAAGGTGATAGATCAGCTTTAGGAAAATTAAGACCCTTAAAAAGTATTAAAAAGTCTTATCACGACTTTATAAAGTCTTAAATTTTGAAAGTATTTTTTTCTGAATTAGCTGTCCAAGAGTTTGAGTCCCAAAAACATCGTAAAAGTGTGTGAATTTATTCATTTTTATTAAAAAACAAAGATGAACAGGTATATAAAAAAACTAGGCTATTGTGGGTGCGTTCGTAAATTGTCTCTGAGAGCGCCAGAGCGAGCGGGTGGGTGGAAATTCGGAAGCACAAAGTACGCTCTGGCGCCCCCAGTGCATATTACGAACGCACCGAAATGTTACATGAATCCATGCGTTCAACTTAACTAGGGCCGAATCGCGGACGGAATTGCGGAATTAGCCAAATAAAAAGGAATCTATTTTTAATGCGGAATTTGACATAATTTGAATGAAATGCTGTTTTGTGTGTATATGTGTGAATATGAACTTATGTCTGGGGAGAATCACATGGAGGGAAGCAACTCTGGGTGGCACAACCCCTCCAGTCGTTTCACCTGCACCTGCACCACCAAGAAAAAAAAAATACAACAACTGCACCGGTACCGTACGAGTCCAAAAGGCAAAGAAACTTTCCAGGCTACAGCAGCGCACTGACATAAATTGTGTAACAAAGCGAAGAGTTGCCACTCCACTCTATTTTCACTGGCTAACAGCAGCACACTGGCTTAGCTTGTCTATTCAGAGAAGAGGTATCACTTCGACTTATTTTTCAGTCTATGTTATCACATGCATACCACTGCTCATTCACACAGGCATACTACTGCTCATGGTAGTTGAATTGTTAGGTCTGTTTGATAAGTAATTTACATTTTTAAAACAAATAATAATTTAGCATCTACTCCTTCAAGATAATTTATTATGTTCTACAACTCATAAACATACACTAACACTACATACCGAGTGTTTGAGCAACATATCTCCTCTGTGCTACAAAAGATCCGTGGTACTCTGTTGGTATTAAAAAAGGGTATTAAAAAATATTGAGAATATCTTGAAAAAGTCTTAAAAAGGTATTAAAATTAACTTCAAGATTCCTGCATATACCCTGCTCTAACATCATCTCATTCTTTTCAAACTCATTCCAGTCTTTATTTTCTTCCTGTCTCCCTTTCTCTTCTCTCCCTGTGGGGGCCTGGTCATTTTATGCCATTGCAACTCCGGGCACGCTTTCCTATTTCTTTCTAGTGGATTTCTGTGATGTTATCATTTCACCGTAGTATGCAGTGGAAAGGTTATATTAGTTTATTTTGCACAGATTAAATCTGATATCTTCAGTGAGGCAATTTTCCCATAAAACATAGATAGTACATCTCGTAACTCTAAAATAAAAGTGCATTATTTATGTTATTATTGTGTGTTATTATTACACTGCTCCACCAACTTGGGCCAAATGAAAATATTCCTGCAAAGAGAGAATATAGCTTGTGTGTGTGTGTGTGTGTGTGTGTATGTATTTATGTATGCTTTCATTGTCCTCAAGGCTGCTTACTGAGTGATACCATTTGCCATTTTATATCCTAATTAGCTGCATTAGAAGTATAAGCTCCATCTCTAGTGTTGGGAGAGAGATATTAAAACGTTGAAATTTAGTGGTATCCCTTGTGAGCTGCTCCCCTCTCGAACTAAAGCTGTCACTTTCTCCAAAAAAAAAAAAAAAAAAAGACCAAGTTGAACTAACATGCTGTTTGTTCGAATTAATTCAAACACCAATGTAAGTTGGCAATAATCTTTTCAGCTACAATGTAGAATCCAAAATGCTTCCACGCATACTTCTTGTGTATTTTGGTGTTGTAATTAGCATACATACCACGCATACTTCTTGTGTATTTTGGTGTTGTAATTAGCCATTCAGAGCACAGTTTGCCTCGCTAGTTTCTCCCACAAGACGTTACGTTTTGTTTTCAAAATCAACATTCACGTGACACTATAAGATCGCCGCCTGCTGGAATTCAAGGTGTACTACTTGCTGCTGTCAGACTTCGATTCTGTACTCCCATTTTGAATTTGAACAGATAATTACATTTTGAACTTTTTCATCATGTTCAAATGAGTGTTAAAACCTCAAACAAAAATTGACAGCTCTAATACACACACACACACACACACACACACACACACACACACCAATTTCCTTTTCTTGGCATGCTTAAGAAGCTTCAGGCCTATAGAAAACAAGGACTCATGATATTCCTGATGTGAAAAGGCAGTGTTCCAGTTATGGCTCTTTCTTTGAACAGTGATTATACAGTTAGGGGAAAGCGGAGGTGCCACATGACAGAAGTCATTATTCACAGAGCTTTCAGGTGCAGTATGAATAGTGGGGGGTTAACTGAAGTTAATCACCAGATCCATGAGTGAGGTTATCTCATTGTGATTATGAATTAAGCACAGCTAATGATGCTACGATTTCTGCCTCTGAACTCTGAGCTTTAATCTTTTCCCTTGCTATCTGAGGGCTTTAATTGCAGTCTTTCATGGGTACTGTCTCATATGCTGAGGATGGGGCTTGCAGGTGCAGAGGAGCCCTTCCTCTGTGAGCTTTAGCTTTGGCAAAGAGCGGCAAAGGAGAGAACACCAAAAATTGCATTAGCTGTATCACGACTTTAATTCATTGCTTTAAATTGTGTTGACAACAGTCAGCGAATACATGTGTCAAAGAGGACGAAGTCTTTATTTCCAGCGATGATATAATTTTACAATGTTGAGCTGGCCTTTATGTGATTTCATTCTTGATTACAATTGATTGTATTATGTCTTCATGTATTACTTATGTGCTATGATCACCAAGGAGGTGATCAGCCTTTGGAGTTAACCGCGTTCCCAAGTTTCCTTCTCTTTACAGAATCAAAAGCCTGGAAGAAAGTTCATAATTATTGTGTAAAATGGAAGTAAGTTAATAAGACCCAACCACTATCCTCATTTGTTTCTCATGTTGTCCATCTAAAAAGGAAAGTGACCATTCTTCTAATTATTGGTACAAATATCTTCTAATATTACCACTGAGAACTTCATATTTTGCAGACCACTTGTGTCTTGCATTTACACTTTGCTGGGGAAAATATATTCTGCAGGTTTGGCAGAAGCAGAAACAGAAACCCAAAAATTCTCTCCCTGGATAAATTGCAAGTCCAGGGAAATAGGGGAGCTTCATCAAAGCAAATTGGAGCCGAAATGGAAAACCCTGAGACAAAATTCAGATTTGTTTATTGTGTGATCAGTGACAGAGATCCAGTGGTGTAATGGAGGACACAGATGAGGTCTTATCACATAGATTTTTTTTTGTTAAGCATAAAAAATGATACTTATGATGACCCCCACCCCCCCACCCCACCCCAATAAAAAAGCCCCCTTTTTTACATCATGTACAAGCACAGGAATTTTTCCCAGTTAAGTGTACAAGCACAGGAATTTTTCCCATTTTTCCCATCCCTGTTTTATATCAAAACAGAAATATAAGATAAGAAAAGACAGAAAAAAAAAACATGGCTGTGACCTGGATTATCATCAAAAGACAAAACCCTTTTTCAGACACAACTTTTCATTTTAGCTCTGACAGTCACAAACTGATAAAGGACCAAATTCAACATTCAACTTTACTGTCCCTTCTTATTGTAATTCTTTTCCAGCAGAGCGGCATTATTAAAAATTAGTTAAAAATAAATGGTGTAGAAAGAATCAAATGCAATGAGCCATAGACACAATAAGACACAAATAGGATTTAAAAAAATAAAAAAATAAAAACCATCAGTTCCAAGAACCACTCTCTATATGCACCTGTGCTTTGCTAGGAATTATTTGTAAAATATCAACAAGTAAACTCAACAGAGATGTAGATCTTTAAAATAGTGTAATTTTACATTTATTTATTCATTCATTTTTTATTTGAATTTTCTTGTCTCCTTTTCTCTCTTTTTTTTTATTATTTAATCTTTCATCTTCTAATTTTTTTTTTTTACCTCTCTGGACAGCACTTTTGTCAAGATCTGTTGTTATATAATGTGGTCTATAAATAAAATAGTGACATTTTCAGGTAGACTGGTACTGAAAACACAATAAATTAGGCTACATTTAGGTACAGCACACACAGCTTACATTTTAATTATGGTGAGCGAGTGCATCTCCAGAGACCATCTACTTGTGATGCTGGCATCTGTTGGACATGCAGAGGGATGTGCATTGTCAAGCAAAAAGTTTCTGTGAATGTGTAATGCAATTTTGGATGAAACAAATATAATAACCAAAATAAAACGCAGCCTCTCTTCCCAGCTATCGAAAATTACCATCAAATGACTAATAAATTAGCATTTTTGCTTAAAACAAAACTGAAAAGCAGAATAAAATGCCTTCCCTCTGTTTATTGTAGAGATAAATGCACTGGGAGGTGGACTGACTGGCACCCAAGCTCCGATGGATCTTCCAGTGTGCCACAATTTGCAATTAAAGTGTTGTCAGTGAAATGACCAGAGGCATAAATAACCAACTGAACAGATAATTGATAAGATGATTGAACACCAGTGCATGCACTCCATTTAATACTGCAGTATTAGCTGTATCTTAGATGCATGCCAGATTAAGCTCACTTTCCGAATAACTGGGTGCACTCCAAAACCTGACTGGCATATGCTGGTTTCACTGACTTGACCCAGTGGCTAATTTATAGCGAAATTGTCATTGGATTACCATCTTAATGCTGACAGGAGCACAGAGATGAGTTTTAGGAGCAGGGCAGCAGAGCTGTCTGTCCTTCTTGTTTTGTTCAGTATTCTTTTTCTTCTTGGTCTTCTTACTAAAATTGCCCTCCCATACATGAAAATAAAACAAAATTTGCACAGCTGTCTGGCCCAGTCCAAGAAGAAGTAAGGCCAAATACGAGCCAAATTTCCCAAAGGAGGCACTACAGTAAGAGTCTTAATGTTCAAAATTTGAAAAATCAAATCAATAGAAAGTCAATAGTCAAAATCAAGTCAATAGAAACTTTTGCACACTGCAACCTAGGGCAAATTATGAAGTCTACCACAGCATTTTTATTAAAAACTGTAAAATGAATTAACCTAACTAGTCTCACAAATTTTCACCATGATGCAAAAGTGGCACGATGGCATCCTCATACTGTCTCCCACAGAATGATCAGACAGACCTTGTTTTCTACCTTAAAAATGGAATTTTCTTTTATAATTTTTAATTTTGTTCCCATACAACATATTGTTCCCAATGTAAAATACACCTTTAAACATCAGAAATTCAAAATAAGAATGATTGAGATCTCTGTGTAAATAATACTTACAGACATTTACAATATCTGGGGTGTTAACCTAGAAGGCTCTGAGCAACCAGGTCAGCTGACTGTCCATGTGCCACATTGTGCTTGGAGCTTACCTGTGGTACTGAAGGTTGCAGGTTCGAGTCATCCACTGGTGCTATAAAGATACTGTTGCAAGTCTTCCATCTGACATGTGGGTTTGATTATGCTGAGAGGAACTGTTGAACCTGCTATTACTTAAGCTCCTCTTTTTGTCATCTTGTCATTTCTCTCCATCATTTTCTAATTTTTCCACAACTTCTGCCATCCCTGCCCCATTGTTGTGCAGCAGCTCTAATAAACAGTGGCTTTGATGGAGAGCCAACAGTGTTTAATTTATTGTTTGTTTACACACCTACAGCTACAGTTATACAGTTGGCATAATAGCTTGTAGCTACTATCTTTGCCGCCTACACTCATTTTAAACAGTTTGCTCCAATTCCAAATTGCCCCTCCAAATCAAACACAGTTATAGCTAACTGTGATCCCATGAAGTGAATGAGTGAGTTAGTGAGTGAATGAGTTTTATTAGATCTCATAGAGTTGCTTTGCATCTAAAAACACTCCCAAATAAAACTTTTGGTTCACTATGAAAACATCAGGTCTGTTTTCCTGTTTCTTGCTTTCACTGACGGCTGTTTGTGAACAAGTGTGCGTTAAATCTGAGCTGCCATTTTATCATGACATTTTTGTTTTCTGTTTTAACATGTAAACATAACATTTTGTTTTCAATGCAGTGCTTGTCTTGTTTTTCTGCTGGCAATACACTATATTTAACTAACTTGATGCTTACAGCAAACAACACTAACTCTCTCTTATTCTTTTTTGCCCCTTTCTGCCTCTATCTCTCTTTTTCTCTGCCTCTTGCTCTTCTCTATGTCTCTGTTTTGTCCTCTACGCGTCTACTTCGCTGCATGTTCTGCCTTGGTGTTTTGTACTGGAACAGAAACCAAAGGTTAGTATTTATATAATATTTGTTGTGATTTCTTTGAAATAGTAATTTTTCTGATTAACATGTTAGTTACCAGCTGAACCTGTCATAAAATTTAGTCACTCATTCAAATAGATAGACTAAAAATAAATATGTAAAAGAGAAGCTAGTACAGATAGTAATAAGTAGTAGTAACACAGATAGTGAGGAAAATACCAGCACCTTTAACAACAAAACAAGGATGTAGTGGCAAGGGCTGAACAGGTGCGGCAAAGGTTATGTGGCGGCAAGGGTGTGTGTATGTGTGGGAGGAGAATGTGGTGGGGTTCAACAGAGGCGACTGTTGCAGCATAACTTTTCCATAAATACGCCACATATGAGCGTGTCAATTAAAAAAAAAAAAAAAAAAAAGCCATCTCCTCCTGTTAACTAGCTTGTGTTCATCAGCAAATTAATTAGGTGACAGGCTAATTGACATCAATGATGCGCAGGAAATGAAATCAATTACACTTTCAGTTCCACGGCACTCACACTCAACTTCATGTAATAGAGACAGAGTTCACTCCAGGAATTTCTTGGCAGCTGTCTGTCTCTCAGTCCATGCGTTTTGGTGTTGTGTGATTCTTGACCTGTTGAGTGGGCTGTTTCAAGCTCATTTGTCAGGAACTATACCGATACATTTCAGTTTATGAACTGCTTAGTGTGACATTTCAAACCAGATGGGCTGACCGTCCTGCTATACTTTTGTTTTTCAGATTAATGTTGAATATGGAAATTATTGGTTGAAGTGTTGTGGACTGTGTAAGTGTGAGTGCAGTGCCAGTTTTGAGTGGTTGAGATGATGCGTCATGGATGTTGAAAGTAGGTTTAGAGAGTAGTTAGTTTTAGTTTTTCTTTTTTGTTTGTTTTTCCTTGAACCTTCTGTATATGTAATGGGCATAATTCAGCAAAGCATCTTTTTTGACAGTTGCCCACTTAAAAGCACTAATGACTTAGCTACTCTCATCTACTCCCCTTTACTCCAACATGCAAGCTCAGTTTCTACTTAAACATCTGAGCTTTATAGCACCAGGGATTGTTACATCAAATCCTGTATCTTGAGGACTGAACAGATAAGCTCTACAATATATACGACATGCACTGAATATTTTATTAGGACACTAAAAATATTCAAATTTGGAGAAGGTAAGGTAAGGTAAGAGTGTGATTTGTACAGCACTGGGGCTTTGGCTTGTTCAAATTATAGTCAAACAAGTACTGCAATGCTTAGATACAACATACAGTCACAGATACACCTGAAGGATTTTTTCCTCCTTACTTAGAACCCATCAAACAATTACAGATATTATTTTACAATGATGGAAAAATGAAACCAGCTAAGCAATCACAGAAGTAAGCAAGCAGCCTAACTACACCTGTGTTATACGAATGAGTTGAAAAAATGGTAAAAAAAAAAAAAAATGGTAAACAGTAGTAAGCACACTGAGCTTGACGGCATCGCAGAACAGAACCTATTTCTAGAGCATATCTGCAGTTAGATATTTTTTTTCTCACAGTAGAGGTTGGGTGGTTATGTTTTTTTTTTTTTTATGGATTATGGATTTTTTTCTGTGACACAGAAAAAGAGAGTATAGTATAGTCTTTTGACCATTGGGGGCACTGCTGAGCAGTTGCCAAACAGAAGGGAAATTGTGGCAGTCAGTGGGGCTAAATGCTGAAAAATGATCACTAGTTTTGACTCCAAATATTTACTGGTAACTGAACTGAACCGTCATTGTTACATGGCCCAACATTTATAATGAAGACGTAACTATGAGCTTACATGAAATCGATGGTTGTAAAATTATCACAATTTCACAAGATTGAAAGTAGAAAGTGAAAGTAGCTCCTAACTCGCCAGTTTAGGCGCAAATCCCAAATATCAGGGGCGTGTAACTCCTAACTTTAGGTCTCCCTAAATTTCTGGGATAAGAGTATTTTACAAACTATTCTAGCACTAAACCCAGCTCCTAAATCTGTGAGAAGTTTTAAGCAATGAAGAGGACTCCCAAGTCACTAAGACCAAACCATAAACAGTCCTAATTTTTTTTTTTTTTTTTTTTTACAAGGCAGTCATCCTTTTAATTGGGCCACCATCCTTAAGATTTCAATGATAACGAGCTTTCAATGATAATGAGCTTTTAAAAAGGCATTGGCTTCATCGTGAGGGTATTATGATGACTTTTTTTTTTCCTTTTGTTAAAATACAATCACACAGTGGATACTTTCCCTCTAAACTACAGTAGATTTGTGGAAGAAAAAATGAAAACAAAAAAAATTGTCAATAATGCATCTATTTTGTCATGCACAAGAAGGCAAAACACAAATGAGCAATTATTGATTTACTACATTGTAAAACACAATGAAGATGAATTCTTTCTTCATAGATGGCTTAGAATGCAGTTTTATAAGCCCACTCATTTCCTCACTGTCGCGCTGCATCAGAGGTGTGTGCATTTCTACCAAATAAATCGATTACACTTCACACAGTTGTTCATAGCTTTATGCCCTGTACGTCTGGCTTGACATTATGTTCTCTTTCCTGAAGTGTGATGGGTTCAGTGTCCGTATCAGCATGTCAAAATCACTTTTTTTTGTGCAGTGAAAACAGCATGTATTTCCCAGATTGTTTTGTTTTTCTCTCTAGAATTCTAAAAATGCAGACAAAAAAATCACAGAAGGACAAAATGATGAGTATGTTGCATTAAAATGCTGGTGTAATTTATTTTTTTTAAATATTGAGATCCACTGGCACAGCCTTTGATCACTCTAGAGTTAATCAGCGAAAGTGCTAACTTGGTTGACTCCTAATACATGAACCACATAATTTAGTTTTATGTTTTTGTGGGTCTGTAGTTCTGTTGTCAGTGTTTTGCAGTGTGCTGTGTGACTGCCATGACTTTTGAAAGACCTTTTATAATCCTACAACACCGAATGTTTATTCTTTTTATTGCTTAATGTTTAGCTGAAAAAGTTGAAAAAAAGATCCTAGACCTTTATGTCACTCATGTATGGTTGTGTGGGAATATTTACCACCCAAATCAATATTGCACAAATATGTGGAGAGGTGGGGTTAAGATTTAGCAGGAAAATGTCTTGTAGTCTTCCATCCACATAGACATATTTTCTGACTTTCAGTAAATCAGTCAATTTAGAAATATTTTTTTATTTAATAAATAATCTTTTACATCATAGTTCAAATTATAAAATAAAATGATTTTGTGTGCAGATGACGGCTTGTTTTAAAGACAGATCCAATATCCTGTCTTCTCATATCACTGGAACTCTTGAATACATTTGATAACATCTCAAAAGTTCAGCACAAACACCTCTTTCTCTAATACACTGTTGTATGCACTTTGTATTTTTTGAAGCACAGTAAGACTAACCCATGAAAAAATGATTGCCTTTTGAAAGACTTACTTTCTCTCTGTCACCTCAATAGTTAAAATCCTCCAAAAGACTGTTGGTAGTGGAGGCTGCTTACATTAAGTGAGCCTCTCCTCTTTGGGAAACCTGACAGTAACAGAGGACAAGGAAAAGGGGAAACAAACAAGCAAATCTAGTGATCGGAGGCCTACAGAGAATGTTGACAGCGCGAAATTTCTGCAGTTTCCTAGAGCTCTTAGAGATAATCAGTGTCAATAGACAGAGACAAAATGTGAAATGCAGGGCTTTCCTGTGGGTGTTAAAGACAAGAGAAAAAGCAAATCACAGAATGTTTTAGAAACACTGGCAGGTGGGCATTGAAGGATGTGCAGAACCAGTCCCCTTATATGTTTTTCCTCTGTTCTTTTCTGTTTGCTCAGAAGTGATGTTGTTGTCTCTCAGTTTAAGATTTAGGAACACCAGCAGATCCCAACAGTGTAGAGCCCCCAACTTCCACATTCTGTCTTTTCTTTGTCTAGAGTTTGTTCTTCATCATTAAAGGAAAAAAATACTGCAGCTCCTCTTGAGAAGTAAAAGGTGACATAGCCAATTAAATTAATGAGATTTTAGCTGTTGTGACAGTCCATTTGGGCAATGATTGCAAGTTTACCACACACCCTAATTGGTTATGGTAATTGGCTGGACAGTAACTGCAAATCAAGTCTATTAAAAGACAAGCACACCAAGGCAACTATTACATCCACCGCATATCTTGTGTAGCAGTAATAAACTGTCAAATTTCAGAATACCTGAATTTGACTGATAGCCCTTTAGTGACATGTCTCATTTCCATCAGTCATACAGTACCAGACAAAAGTTTGGACACACCTTCTCATTCAATTATTTTTTTTCTATATTTTTATTATTAAAACATTTTCTGGCTTGTTTAACACTTTATAGTTTTCTACATAATTCCAAATGTGTTCTTTCATAGTTTTGATGTCTTCAGTAGTAATCTACAATACAATGTAGGGGAGGAAAAAACAAAAGAGAAAAGGTACCGAATGTTTGCTAGCTAAACTTGCTAGCAAGTTTAACTACTTAAAAATGAGCACCATTCTCACTTGGCGTGGGAATCAAACTGTGGTCTCCTGAGTGGCAGTCCTTTTGATTGGCTAATCTGCCACCTCATCAGCCCCCTTCCATGGACTTTGTTGCTCCATACACCACAGTGTTGTTATTTACATGCCCAGTAGAGGTTGCTTAACTTTAAAGCATAACTACAGATCAAAATAAGCTGCTGTACAAAGGACCTGTTTTTTTTTTGTTGTTGTTGTTGTTTTTTAAATACTAGAGAACTGTCTCAAAGTGATATACCGTATTTCACCAATTAATCGCCCGGGCGTTTAATACGCAAAATCAACTTGGACCCCGGGCGTTTAAAAGAACCAGGCGGCTATTCGCTGCAGGCCTTTATTTATTTTTGCACAGACCTGCACCAGGCCATTATTGTGATCACAGTTACTGTCCAACATATTTACAGTCGGGCAATTTAAGATTATGGTACACCCTTTTTTCTAACGTTAGCTAGCGCTCTTATTTTGACAGAAAACGGAAGTGCCGCACAGTTATTGTGCGGCTAACTGTTTACTGCTGCAAAAATAAGGTGAGTAGCCATATTTTGGGTTACCTCAATAAATGCAAATAATCACCCCGGCGGTTATTCGGGTGGGCGTTTAATACGCAAAATGGGTGCAGACCCCAGGCGTTTATAAGAACCCGGCGGCTATTTGCGGCCGGGCGATTAATTGGTGAAATACGGTAACCAGAGTTAGATTTGACTTCATTAAGTGTTGATATAATATATAGTGAGATCAAGCAATATGGGGATGTTGTTTGGTGCTGCTGGAGATGTGGATATTTTTTTCTGGACATAAGCACAGCTGGTTTAGTGCTTAAACATCTGGTTCAGTGTGCCACAATATACATTTACCAGTATTCAGTCAGTGTATTAGCTACTATATTCCCATCTATATCGACTTCTCTTTGTACAGTTTCATGCCTGGACTTTTAAACATTGCCCCATTGTAGGTGACTTTTTAAATTTATGTTTCAACAGTGGAGTGTCTTCTTTTCCCATTCTGCCTTTCTTTGTCCAGTGTTCATTCTTGATCATGAAAGGAAAGAATACTGCAGCCATTTCACCCTGACAGCTGAAATGCATGAGGTCTATAAGCGATTTTGTTCTTGCCTACCAGTCCATTCTGCCATGCATGGAAATTGATATTGTCCCTTTTTGAAGTCCCTATTCAGTATATTAAAAAAAGAAATCTACTTATCAAGGGCTTTACTGTCAACAAAGATTTTTTTTTTCCTTTGTTTAGAGTTTAATTGTGCCCATCAAACTTATTGTGATGTGTTAGCATGGCTGCACATCTTCACCTGTTTATTTTTTTTTTATATACGTTTATTGTCTAAGTCGAGATATTTTAATTGACATCTGAAATAATGCAGTTCTTTCTTTCCATGTTTGAGAGAGCAGAGAGAAATTCATTGCTTTAGTGCTGGAAAAATGAGCAATGTGAAGAGAGCTGCCCTTTCCTGGGGCTTCTCTTCTGCTAATAAACAGCATCCAATTAGAAGAAACCCTCAAAGATCACAAAATCAGTTTGCCATTTCTCCCCAGGATACAGACATCTGCTAATAACCTGCCTCTTCTCCAGAGCCACCACACTGCCAGATGAGAGGCAAAAAGAAAGAGAAACCAAGAAACAGAATGCAAGTCTTAAAAGGGATAGAGAAACACTAATAGTGGCCCTGATAATGCTTCGCCATTATCAAGACTATACTGAGCTTTTGAAAAAAGATGGAGGATTTATTATGTGAGATCAGACTGTTCTTCACAAAACCTGGCTTATGCAGTCAGTGTATTTTTATGCACACCAGCATCCTTGCAATATTTGGAATGCAGAAATATTCCTTTTGACTTGGCACATATGTAAACATCATATCTTCCTTTTGGCAGTGTAAGGCCATGTCATGAACGGGTTAGGAACATGCTGATAAAGTGTTCATCCTTAGAGGGCCCTCCACATGGACATGAGCTCTTATCCAGAGCACGTTTTCCATGCATGTACACACACTCATTGTTTTAGTCTGTTTATAATGCTGAGATTAGATATTTATCAGCTGCTAGCCTATTGCAGATAGTGGCTTTTAAATAGCAAAATCTGTAAAGTCCACATAATTAGTCTTTTCATCTTAGACAGTTCAAACAGTATCTGTGAAAATGGCCAAATCCCTTAGTGCTAGAATTAAAGAACCGGTACTCTACACTGTTGAGAAAGACCTATTCCTACGTCATTTACTGTAAATAGGAGAAAGATTAGGATTTTTCAGCTTTAACCTGGGGCTTCCTTGCTTGTACGGCCAAGTTAGGGTTGTAAAAATGGCAGTATCAAATTGCACTCAAATTGAGTATCTTAATTTGCATACTAATAACTTGTTTTTACTCCAATTAAAGCAGTTCCCAGACTACTGAAACTGATGTGTAAATGCCTTTATTTGATTAACTTAATCAGAACAACCTTATAATCAGAGTAAGTATAGCCTAATTAACACATTTCTTTTTTTATTTCCTTTGTTTGTTTGTTTGTTTTTGCTCCAAAGTGCACTTGCCATTTTTTTCAAATAATTTCAATCAATAATTTCTGATGTTATATTTAAAAAGAAAGCAACATGGTGCACTGTAGTGGAGTGACAGGCGGTGAAAGACCAAAACAGGGCTATGTGCCTTTTGCAATGGTTGCTCTTGACCTCTTAATTGATTATTAAATTAATTTTGGGTTATTTGAAAAATGGTGTTAGTTGGAATTTGAAATATGAAAGTTATCCAAATACTCCCTTAAGCTGATTTCTCCCAGTAACTGAAGTGTTGGTGTGCATGCAAACCTTTTCATTGACCTCATGGATACCTGGTACTCATTGTATTTGACAGCACAACTTGTGAATTTATGACATGGATTTGACCAATACAACTAATTAATAATTTTACATGGAGTCTGATACATGTTTTTTTCAATGCAGAAAAATACAGGCAGCCAGGATAGTTAAACTTGTAAATATATGTACAGTGACTATAATATTGTTCTCCAGGTAAAAGGCTTTCCAGAAAAAAAAAAAAAAAAGAAGAAAGAAAATCTAGCCCTGAAAAAGTTGAATTTTCAAATTGAAAATGTCAGAAGGAGAGTGAATGAGAAACAGACAAGGGAATCAAAGTTAGTTGAGGGAGATGCTTCATGAGAGTCCCTGTGTGTGCAGTGCTTCTAGCCATAGTGTTAAGCTTATGTTCTCAGTGGATGTCTGGCTCTCCAGATCAATGTAACCAGTTAAAGAGAAAATCATGGAGAGACGAGCTCTCTTCCCTTGGCTGGCATACTGTAAGAGATAATTAGACAGCCCATTTCCATAAGATTATACTGGCCTCAGACGGATATGTGTGTTGGGGGTGTTTGGCTGTCAGTCTTTATGAGGGTGTGTGCTAACTACATGGTGGAAGAAGAGGTTGTCTATGAGAGGTGGGGTGGAGGCGGGTTTGGCTGGGGGTTGCAGCTGATCAAGGGAGGGCTTCCATGTGGAGGTAAAGATTACGGTCAGAGCTGACAGCTTGTCAAACTTGGAAGGATCCAATGCACTGAAATACATTCAAGATCATTTAAACCCATGCCTCTAAGTCCTTCAGGTTCTACTACAGAACACCCTCAGACTACCTCTGAATTCAAGCTACCAGAAACAAAACAAAACAAAACAAAAACATTCACAGTGATGGTTGATGGGTTGCTGTGTATGAAATGGTCTTTTGCTCACTACCTCAAATAGCTTTTACGGTCTTCTGTGAACTTAGTGAGCTTTGGAATTACACTGAGGTAGACAAAAGAAGCTGAGGAGGCTGTGGGACACCATCACAGAAGCATTATGAGGAGATAGAGGGCTAGAGGAGGTGTGGATGAAAGGACAGAGTAGTGGGTGGTCATTTTGAAATGAAATGCAGGGAAAAATTAGAAAAGCCAGGTATCTCATATGTTTGGAACTGATAACCAGTAGAAGATTTCTTTATAAAAGGAATTATGCTGTGATTTGTCTGGAGTTCTGATTCAGTAGACTGTAGCGCTAATTGTCATAATCCACTCAGCCAGAATGGAGTGAAGTGTAATGTATAGATTACCTTCAAAGGGAACTCATCTTATCCACTATGTAGAGCCCAATTGTTTTCACTGAGGGTGGGAGGTAGAATTAGCCAGTGAAATGACTTCCAAAGCGCTTAATCTACTTTTGGATGGTTTGTTTGGAACCCCTTGTGGTATCTGAGGATAGCAGCAGGATGTCCATCTCATGCTGTCTCATAGTAAGTACTGCTCTCCTTTGGCATATATCTGTCCACATTCAAAGGTGCTTTTGTCTGTCTCTCTATCTCACTCTCACTCTCACTCTCCTGTAAAGGAGATGCTTTGGCAGTGACATTTTGAAGAACACCATTAGTTCTATAATGACTTTTCATGGGGCGGCAGAAATTTTGTGCCATTATAAGGGATCTCATCAAATGCGTAATCATTAGAGGCTCTTTTCATCATTGTTGAAAGGGAAGGTCTGATCACATACAGGCACACAGACCTGAACTGATGGGGAGTAGAGCTTCTTTTCTCACCATCTTTAAACCTCCTATTTTAATGCACTGTATATGTTGAAATTCACCCACACTGCTGACAGCCTACATTGTGTTGAAGTTTGTCTTGACTAACAATATCAAGTAGCATCAAAGATGACAGTCAACTTTGTGTTGCAAAATGGCTGATAAGTTAATACTGGCTACCATAAAGTACAACAACTTTATGTCCAGCAGTCAACACAAAAGCAAGTATTTAGATGTGGGACTATCCTGGAATATGCATAAAAAAGCTGCATTGTTGGCAGAGATGTTACACACAAATATATATGCTTTTCTCTGGCTTTTTTTCATGTCTCACCATTTTGTCTTTGTGTTCTTCACCTCTTCTCTTTTTCTGTTTCCCCTTTTTTCTCCTTCATTGTTTTATTCTCCCCTTTCTTGTATCTCAATTTCTCAAGCATCAGCACCTCAATTTATTTACAATTCGTGTTTTTCGGTTCTCATATCAGCAAAGTAATGGGCTGGCTCGTTTAAAAGACATTTGCTTTTGCGACTTTATTTTTCTAAGGTGATTTTTCATCCACATTTAATGTTTTTGTGTATATGATGTTGTGGCACAGGGAGGAGGGGTGTGAACAGACATGTTTGCAACCGTGTCTGCTGTAATGGCAGAGGGAGAAAAACAGAAAAATGGAAAATGACTTTAGAGATGAATGATTTAGGCTTTGTGTCATCAACCTCACTGAATGACTTGGAAAATGTTGGGGTGGGCTTAACAACTGTTCAGATTGGATTGTTGCTGTCACATAGTGAAATGAGATGGAGATAATAATGCTTCATACCTGATATGACAGAGTTGTCAGAAAATACTCATTTCAGCACACACATGTACACACACTAGTCTTTACAGGCCATTTGTAGGTGGTCTCAGAAAGGCCTTTAGAGGGCACTACTCCACTGAGAATAGAGCAGCTGGTTTAAAGTCCCTACACAGGCAAGCATATATCTCCTGATGAATTACTACATTCTTTCCAAATTTGTATATATATATATATTTTTTTTTTAATTTATTTATCTGCTTATGTCTTGCTATATCTCAGTCTCTGTAGGGAAGGAATGAGTTTTTTTTTTTTTTTTTTTGCAGAGAGTGATAAACTGATATGTTGTATACTGTGAAGCATACACAAGGGCAATGTTAGTGGTTAGGATTTTGAAAGATCTTGGAATAGCAGGCATACAGAGGGAGAGGGTAGAAAAGCCTAATGAAGTCTGTTAATTTGCTGCTATCAGAATGAAAGTCCCAGACTAATTATGGCCCTGGGTCATCTAGTCTGGATCACAGAGAGAGGTGGCCCTGCATGGTTCACTTTGATTAGCTCACTCACAACACAGCTCCTCAGTTCATTACTCTGATCTCCTGCACTCTCTCCCTTGGTCTCTCTATCTCACTGAAACACACAAACCTGCGCTGCTGCATGGGGGAGTGAGACATACATACATGGACCCATCAGTATTACTCAGGGAATGGTGGGACGGTGGAGAGAGCATTGATATGGCGGGGAGCAAGTGGTGAGGGCAGGTGTGCGTAGCTCAGGAAGGCAACCAAACATGCTGGGTGTCTTTGTGCTTTCTGTCAAGCTGACCGGAGTTGTGGATTTAGCTGAGGGAGAAACGTACAGTATCCTGCTTGTTTGACTGTTGGTCTCACCTCTGTTGTTGACTACTGAGTTGACAGATGTGTCGGAATGGTGGATTTGTTCACATGTGGCTGACAGCCCCCCTCCTGTGCATCACTTGTCTCATAGTGGATTTTGCTTCAGGCAGTGGGGTGTGTGTGTGTGTGTGTGTGTGTGTGTGTGTGTGTGTGTGTGCGTGCCTGCGTGCGTGCGTGCATGCGTGCGTGCGTATGCACTGTTACACACTATGTTGCGAGCCTGTTAATATCCCAGCTACAGATACTTCTTTAATAACAGTGATTTAAACTTTACCTGCATGATTGCCTTGATTGGCTATTGGAAACAACACTCTGATTTAATTACCCTTTAAGACTGCTGCCCCCTTGTCTCTCTCCTCGTTTTCTGTGTGTGTGTGTGTGTGTGTGTGTGTGTGTGTGTGTGTGCGTGTGCCTCCTTAAGTGAGAAGATCTTATCATGGTAACAGGCCATAAATAATATGGCCTCATCAAGAGGAAAGTCAACTTGAGAGTGTGATATCTCTCTAGGAAGTGGGAGAGTTGGGTAAATATTGGGAAAGGCAGTGACACACATACACACACATGCGCGCGTGCACACACACATACACACACACACACACTCAGTCAGTCAGTGTCTCTCTCTTTCTCTGTCTTGTTTTTTCCCTTTATCTTTCTGTTAACCTTGACACTTACACACTCACTTTCATTTAACTCAGTTGCTCTTTAGATCTTAGTATTCGTTATTTAGTATTTTTTTTCCTTTGTCTTTGTCTTGCTGTCGTGCTAGAAGTTTGATTGTGGGTGCATGTGATGCGTTTGTGCGTGTGTGTGCATGTGTGCCTGCACATGGGAGGGCAGTTCCAGTAAGACGTTTTGTCTGATTAGAAATCCATCCTGATAAGATGAAGTGCTGGAGTGAGTGCAGAGGACGGAGGAGGAGGAGGGGGAGGAGGATAAGGAGGATCGGGGGTTGGCGGTGGAGGGTGTGGGTGGGGGGATATTTGAGGTGTTACTAGCTTGTCTCAGAGGCCTGCCTGTCATGTACAGCATCAGTCATGCTCTTTCACAGCAGTTTTATTTCATCCACCATTCCCTTTAGTGGTTTGACGGCACAATCTACTGATACTGCCTTGTGGGAAGTGCTGCTGTTTTTGAGCTGTATGTGTGTGTGAAGCTACAGATTGTCATATTTTTGTCAAGTGCTTTTAAACTGTGGCAGAGATTAGATCAAACCCAGTCAGCAGAATTATTACAGGGGAGAAGAGCAGAGACTCTTTTGGAAATTCTGCTGTGTGCATCCTCATCTGACCCCCACAGCTAAACACTCTCATTCTATTCTCAAGAACAGAACAAAACTTTTACTTTCTTGCTTACCCAAAGCCCATGAAAATATATATTTTACCTTATTTGAATCCAGGAAAAGAGAAGAATCCAAATTGAGATATTTATTATTTTTATTTTTATGGATTTATTTCTTTATTGTTACGGAGCAAATAACGCAGAATGCAGTTCCTTTCCCCCTTTATTTTTTTTCTTTTCAAAGTATGCTGCACTGATGGGCAAAGGAGAGCGGGGACTCGGTGTTCTAGTTTCCCCTTGCTTGTCTCTCCTCCTACATTCTCCCCAGTCCCTCCATCAAGTTGACATTCCTCACAGGCCTCCATTAAGAGGCCTTAACTTTAAAGCACTTAGAAGGTAGACGGGTAGCGCTCTATGTGCCGTGGCAAAGCAGAGCAGGCCTTTCAACTGGATCTGTTTGCCTAAAGTGTTAGTGTCAGAGTCTACCCCCACTGCACTGTGCTGCTCTCCTGTCTTGTGATGGAGACCTGCTTTCCCTTTCTGCAGCGTCTGATCTCAGCTGCTGATGGTAACTACGGTTCTAGCCGACGGCTCTGTGGGGAACTAATGTCTTTCTGTCGTGCTCGCGCTCTGATTCTCTTTCTCTCTCCGTGTCTCTAGACCAGTCATTGTCCTTTTTTCCCATTTCTTATTTCTCTCTTGTTTTTTTGCACAGCATGTCATCTTTTCACAAAAATTAATGTTGACACGGAAGCTCTTCATTATAGCCTAAAATATCTAGTGCAAGAACAGCAGTAGTCATGCCATACCTGTGCAGTGTTTCTGGCTGTGTTTTGTGTGGATTTAACTTATCTACTGTAGCCAGACCAGTGATGTGATGCACCTCTCTGCACCCCCCAGTGTCTCCTTATCTCCCCCACTTCCTGCTTGATGGCGCAAAGTGATAACTACAACGGTCCGTGCTCCCTCTGATTGATTAACCAGTGACCTCTGACCCATTGTGGGACATTTTAATTGGCTGATAAACAATGAGCAGGCTCCCCTGAAGAAGAGACATTTTAAGGCCAGAGAGGATAGGGGATGCTGGAGAGAGAGGGTGCGATATAATTAGCTGATTTAACTGATAACACCTGAGGTAGCTGTGTGTGAGAGTGTGTGAGAGCAATATATGTGTGTGCGTGCAATATGATTTCTATCTTCCCACTATCTCCTGTACGATAGAGATGGATGCGGCCCTTGCAGTATTAAGTGAGGATGATTCATGGATTATGTGGCCTAGGCTAGCCAAGTGTACTTATATACACTGAAACAAGGTGGTTAATACTCTGGTTGTGTGTATGTGTGTGTGAAACAGAGAGAGAGTTGGTGTAATAGATGAGATTCTGTGAAGCTATAAGTTATGATGAGTCGATCAATACAACATCTTAATGCAGTGGAGGGGAGGCTTTCTAAGGCTGCAGCCTTTATGCATCCAAATACCCAATATCATCCAATTTAGGATTACATTCCCGTATGAATAATGAAATCAGCAAATTATGCTGGATTGAAGGTAAATATTGACATCTTGACATTTTTCCTGATTTAATTTAAGACCTATGTTATGGGATGGTTGCCTTTATTTACACACTTGCAGTACGAGTAAGCACAATCTTTGGCAGTCGGGGGTGAAGTGTCTTGCAGAGGAGCACTTTATTCATGGCTACTGTATCACATTCTCCAACCAGATTTTTGTTGTTACTGTCATTGTTGTGTCATAGGCCTGCAAATTGTAATTGGTCTGGTAGTCTTCTAATTAGTCTTCATTTGGTGTTCATTCATTTGTCAAAATGAATTTGTTTTTATTCAAGTTTGTCAGCATGATTGCTGGGGTAACTGGTTAAGCAACATTATCAAGTGTAAGAAATAAAATAAATAAATAAATACGTAAATGAAAAATAATGTTAAATTATTCTGAAAAAAATACCTTGGGCACTATTGGGTCGGCAAATGACGCTGAGAGATATTGTTTAAAATTATTTATTCATTCATTCATTCATAGCCTTCGTCCATATTATCTATTTGTGTCTCTAGGGAAAACAAAATAAAACCAAACAAAAAATAATGATAATAATAATAAATAAATAAAATTTGCCATTCTTTAGCAAAGCTATTATACAGCACTTGTTCCTTTCCCACCTGAGTTTCTTTCTATTCCACTCTACCAGGGTCACTGCAATCTCCAGAAATTTACTTTTATCAATTGATTTTCTCCCTTTTGCATGCTGCCCTCTTTTCCAATGTGTTCCTTGTCTGTTGTCTCTCTTTTCTCTCTCTCACTCATTCAAAGACTGTGAGGAGAGTGTACCAACTGAAGAGCCAGGTAAGTCAAAGGATAGGGGTGTGTGTGTCTGTGTGTGTCTGTGTCTGTGTGTGTGTGAGTGTGAGTGTGTGTGTGTGTGTGTGTGTGTGTGTGTGTGTGTGAGTGTGTGTGTGTGTGTGTGTGTGTGTGTGCGCACGTGCATGCGTGTTTGTACATGTGTGTGGACATGTTAGCAGTCCTCTCAGCGTGAGCTCCCAGCACCTCTTCACTTTTTAATTAGAGACAGGATCTTTGGAAGGAGACCAAGCCCAAGTGGAGGAGCAGAGCAGTCTTTGCTGTGGATTAACCCCTGTGCTGTTATCCTGTCTCCTGCATGCACCTCCTCTCCTCTCCTCTCCTCTCCTCTCCTCTCCTCCTCTACTCTCACACACCGTAATTACAACACCAGACAATTATCCAGCATACTCCTGGGATGCACATTTTGTTCTCTTAATCTGGTGTCTTAAATAATTAAAACCAGCCATGAACTCCCTCTCCTCTCTGTGAGCATGGCTCTGGAGGATCATGAGTGTGTGTGTGTGTGTGTGTGTGTGTGTGTGTGTGTGTGTGTGTGTGTGTGTGTGTGTGTGCGTGCGTGCGTGCTTGTGCACACACGCACGCGCATGCGCACATACATATGTGAGTGTTGTCATCAGTTTTTTGTTTGGATTTCGGACCTTGTAATGCTTCTCTGCAGCAACCGGTAGCGCCATCACTACCCCACCCACCTGCTGTCTACTGCCTGACCCTGTAAAGATCTCCTCGCACCTATCTGACATCGCCTGTGTGACATTTTGTTTATGTAATAGCCGCTCCAATGGCTCACCCAGACCCTCTGTGTCAGTGATGTGATCACAGTGCTTTCCCATAATCCCTTTCTCCACACTACTTTGCTAGCGTGACATCCTGTTATGGCAGACTGTGTCATCGTTCACTTGGATAAACATGCAAACACACACACACACATACACACACACACACACACACACACACACACACACACACAAACTCATACACACACTCACAGACACACATTCACAGGAAAAAAAAAACAAACAAATCATGTTTGCAGTTTAGTTTGGGCAGTAAATAATGTCAGCGTAATGACATCCTTAGCAGTCCAGTTGGGTCTCACTTGTCTCTCCCCTCGGTGTGTGTGTGTGTGTACGTGCACTGGCCACATTATTAGGTACACCTGTACAGCCTAATACAATACAGTACAACCAATCCAACTGTTCTGCCACAAAGTTTACTTTTATGATGCCTTTAATGCTCAGGTTTTTCCACTATTCATATTTACACTCCACAATGTTAACAAAAACTGAACATTATAAATTTTCTTAAAAAGTAGAATTTATGGCAGAGCTGTTGCATTAAACTGCATTAGATTGTACAGATGTACCTAATAAAGTGGCCACTACATAAATAGGTAAATAAATAAATACATTTCAGACATCCTTCACACTATTCGCTTTTTAAGTCCATGCTAAAATATTCACCTATTTAACAATAAAGTACAAAGACTTTACTAAATTAGGAGTTTTGTGGGTTTATATATATATATATACACTATATTACCAAAAGTATTCGCTCACCTGCCTTTACTCATACTATGAACTGAAGTGCCATCCCATTCCTAACCCATAGAGTTCAATATGATGTCGGTCCACCTTTTGCAGCTATTACAGCTTCAACTCTTCTGGGAAGACTGTCCACAAGGTTGAGGAGAGTGTTTATAGGAATTTTTGACCATTCTTCCAAAAGCGCATTGGTGAGGTCACACACTGATGTTGGTCGAGAAGGCCTGGCTCTCAGTCTCCGCTCTAATTCATCCCAAAGGTGTTCTATCGGGTTCAGGTCAGGACTCTGTGCAGGCCAGTCAAGTTCATCCACACCAGACTCTGTCATCCATGTCTTTATGGACCTTGCTTTGTGCACTGGTGCACAGTCATGTTGGAAGAGGAAGGGGCCCGCTCCAAACTGTTCCCACAAGGTTGGGAGCATGGAATTGTCCAAAATGTTTTGGTATCCTGAAGCATTCAAAGTTCCTTTCACTGGAACTAAGGGGCCAAGCCCAGCTCCTGAAAAACAACCCCACACCATAATTCCTCCTCCACCAAATTTCACAGTCGGCACAATGCAGTCTGAAATGTACCGTTCTCCTGGCAACCTCCAAACCCAGACTCGTCCATCAGATTGCCAGATGGAAAAGCGTGATTCATCACTCCAGAGAAGGCGTCTCCACTGCTCTAGAGGCCAGTGGCGGCGTGCTTTACACCATTGCATCCGACGCTTTGCATTGCACTTGGTGATGTGTGGCTTGGCTGCAGCTGCTCGGCCATGGAAACCCATTCCATGAAGCTCTCTGCGTACTGTACTTGGGCTAATCTGAAGGTCACATGAAGTTTGTAGCTCTGTAGCAATTGACTGTGCAGAAAGTCGGCGACCTCTTTGCACTATGCGCTTCAGCATCCGCTGACCCCTCTCCGTCACTTT